>NC_142797.1:379747-612584 GCF_049724085.1 Artemia sp. Qi Xiang Cuo
GTTTCCACGGAGGATAGTTCCTTGGGGGGAGGGACATTTCTATGAAGGGGGCGCCAGATTTCCCAGCATTATTTAAATAACGATCAGAAATTAAATAAAAAAACAAGTTCTTTCAACTGAAAGTAAGAAGCAACATTAAAACTTAAAACAAACAAAAATTATTATGTATAGGAGGGGGTTCGCCCCCTAGTCAATACCTCGCTCTTTACGTTAAAGTTTTTTTTAGTACTTTCAAAAGAGCTATCTATTTTAATTAACCGGCCTTTGTGATTCAAGGGGTTTGTGATTCGAACTTAAGCATAAAGAGCGAGGTATTGACTAGGGTGTGAACTCTCTAATATACATAATAAAATTATACGAATATAGGAACTCGTTACATAAGTTAATTCGTAAGTTACGTCAGAACAAAATTTCGAGAAAGTCAATCAGCCAAAAAAAGGAAAATTAATATGCGAATTTATTTTTAATTATTCATGTACGGTGAGCCAAAATCAAAGCTGTATTAATTCAAAAACGTTCAGAAATTAACTAAAAAAACAAATTTTTAACTGAAAGTAAGGAGCGAGATTTAAACTTAAAACGAACAGAAATTATTCCGTATATGAAAAGGGCTGTCCCCTCCTCAAACCCTTGCTCTTTACGCTAAAATTTGATTTTGTCTCACAACTTTATTTTTAAAAACAAAAAAAAACTTTAGAATAACGAGTGAGGCGTTGAGGAGGGGACATCCCCTTTAATATACGCAATAATTTCTGTTCGTTTTAAGTTTTAATGTCGCTCCTTACTTTCAGTTAAAAAAACTTGTTTTTTTTTAGTTAATACCTTAAAAGAACTACTTTTAAAGGTATGACCTTGTTTGAGTTATCCATTTCAGATAGTTACTTCTTCTGATAATCACATTCTTCTCTGGTTGATTTCATTTCTGTTCTGATTTTCTCTGCATCAAGCAAATCGTTTATTCGACCTGCAGCCACAAAGCCTCTGATTGACTGAAGTTTATTTAGTAGGATGATAAGCAATTGGTGTTCCAACTTTTCATCATTCAGGTTGGATTATAGCTTCGACTTTTCACTTTCGAAAGATTGGGCAGTGATCTGATAGTTATATTTTTCGGACAGTTCTTGTGTTGATTTTGCTTCAGCAGCTTCGAGTTGAGCTATTTTTTCCAAAGTGTTTGCGGGTTGAACTTAAATAATCTAATAGCCTTGTAGTCATGGAAAGTAAAGAGCAATATCAAAAATAAAGATAGCATCTACATTGCCTTCGCGTTGTTTCCAAAATTAGCCATTGAATCAAATTTAACTTTTTTTATATTCTGAATATAAAACGAGATATATTTATTTATTTATAAATACATTTATATTCTTTCACTTTTTATAAGGCAGCTAACACCCCTTCCACTCCCACCATTTCTCCAAACACATCCAATCAAAATTTTGAGATAACCATTTTGTTCAGCGTAATTGATTTCCACATAGAAATTATGTTTTTGAGGAGGACAATCCCCCACACCCGTCAGGGCATGTAAGAGCGATGTTGGTACAATGTATTATTTATTATTTTTTCCCTTTTGACCAGGGCACTTCGTATCGAAGAAGTCGTAGAAACTTCGAAAAGAGGACACTCCCCCACAGCCCTCAGAACAAGGGTTGTAAGTTATGCCCTGGAGGCATGTAAATTTTTTTTATAGAAAGTGTTGTCGTAAAAACTTCAAAAAAGGCTCATTCGATTGGAAATTTAAAGGGCTAGTGCCCTTTTATTAGTCAAAAGTGATTGGAGGGCAACTAACCCCCCCTCTTACGCCCACCTTCTCCCCAAACACGTCCAATCAAACTTATGAGATAGCATTTTGTTCAACGTAGTTGAAAGTTCTGGAAAGTTGGTCTTAGAGAATGACAACCCCCGACAGCCCTCATGGCAAGGGTTGGAAGTTATGTCCTGGGGGCATATAAGGTTTTTATAGAAAGTGTTATCGTAGAAACTTCAAAAAGGGCTGATTTGATTGGAAATTGTAACGGCTAGTGCCCTTTTTAATAGTCGAAAGTGATTGGAAGGCAACTAACACCCCTTCCATGCCCACCATTTCCACAAACACATCCAATCAAAATTTTGAGATAGCCATTTTTTCCACGCAGTTGAAAGATCTGGAAATTTTACCTTTGAGCTGAAATCACCCCATAGTCTTCGGGGCAAGGTTTGTAAGTTATGTTCTGTGGGCATATAAGGCTTTTATTGAAAACTTTGTTGTAGAAACTTGAAAAAGGGCTCATTCAATTAGAAATTCAAAAGGCTAGTGTCCTGTTTAATATTCGAAAGTGATTTGAGGGAAACTAACCCCCCTCTCACTTCCACCTTCTCCCAAAACACATTTAATAAAAATTTTTAGATAGCTATTTTATTCAACGTAGTTGAAAGTTCTGGACATTAGGTCTTTAAAGATGACAACCCCTCTCCCCCCCTGGGGGCAGGTTATGCCCTGGGGGCATAGAAGGATTTTATAGAAAGCGATGTTGTAGAAACTTCAAAAAGGGCTTATTTGATATGAAATTGAAAGGGCTAGTGTCCTTTTTAATAGTTGAAAGTGAGTGGAGAGTAATTAACACCCCCTCTCATGCCAACCATTTTCCCAAACACATTCAATCAAAGCTGCGAAATTACCGGAAATCGTTTATTTTTTACGGGGAAAGAATATTTTTTTTCGGGGATTAAGTTTTCTGGAGATTTTCGGGAGATTCGGTATCTTCTGTTTTTGTCGGGAGATAGATTAGAAATTCGGTAGATCTCCCGAAAAATCGGGAGAAGTGGAAACAATGGTTTCAAAATTATATTTTTATAAAGCGCCATCTATTTTTGTAGTGCTTCCTCGAACAACCGAAATTACTTTCTTGCCTAAACCTAACCTAGAACAAAAGGAAGAAGATTCAGTCTTAATGGTCCATATTACAGATAGTAATTACAATGGCTGATTAAATAGTCCTTAATAGTTAAAATCCAAGGAGTTTAAACAAAACGAAAGGATCAACAAGTACATTTTTAGAAGAAGTATTGTTTTTACTCTCTTATCATTTCAGTCAATTCTATCGCACTAAAGAAGTTGTAAATGCGTCTCATCGTGCTGTGGGATAAAGAAAAATCTTAAGCATTTTTAATTCTTTAATCTCCATTAATTTGATTGGGGCAGACTTTTAGGTTATTAGACATATCAAAAAAAGTGTGTCCCAATTAGCAAAATTGTTTATGTGTAATTTTCTCCCCTCAGTCACCCACCAGACCTCCAAAATATATTCCATCCACATCACCACTTCTTCTATCCTGACCTTAATTAATTTCTTTTTATTTTTGGATTCTTTTCCTCATGGGGAAATAAATAACAGTTTGACATTCTAATGGCGGGATAGGCTAAATTGAGATTTACAGGACTCTAATTTTATTGAGTTTGGCCTTTCGCACACCTTCTCTTATTGTTATTGTTAATATTTATTGTAAAACGCACTATTTCTTATCTAATTTTGGTTATTTCTGAATAAAAAGACTGGATTTCAATTTTTGGTTGTACCATCTTGCTATTTTTGGTCCTTGTTGTTATTATATTCAACAACAAGATATTATGGTTGCTGATCATAGTAAGTGATATAACTTGTGTGTTGTTGCAAAAACAAAAAACATGAGAAATCGTTTATCATTTTAGCATTCTATCTCTAAGTAATTATTGTTAACAGAGAAAATATCGATTTTTAATATTTTAAATATCGATATCGATCTGACCAATTGTCGTTTGTCATTCTCAGTGAATTAATGATCCCCAACTACAATTTACTGCATTCAGTAAAACAGAATTTAAGAGGAACATTAGTACAATAGCAAAGTTAAATGAAGGAAGTAAAGCAAGAAGTAAGTAATGGTTCTGCGCTAACACTTATTTCTCGCAATATAAAACTTATTATAAGCTATATGTAATTAAGAATGAAATATTTGTATATATATATTTTTTACATATCTCAGTAAAAATAAGAAGAAAGAGAGACATGGGCGGAAAATAAGCAACACACACGGAACTAAACATCCTACGAAGGTGTAGGTTTCCTCTGAAGGTGAAGCTGTCTTTTGAATTCAGCAGACTGGTAATGTCTGAATTTCTAAAGAAGAAAAGCACTGTCATATTATTGATTATTTATTATTATGGTTCATCATGGCAGCGCTCGCAAAAATGGGACACTGCCCTGAAAACTTCATAATTTTGAAACAACCAATGCAAAAATCTTGGCAAATTGCGGTTTATAGATATGAATAAACCTAAGATGGATTTAAGGGGCATAAAATATTTGTATTTTGGTGCCCTTAGTAATTTAAGGCATTACATTTCGAAAAGAACTGCTGCAATCTCTTATACCAACTTTAGCTAATAATGTGAATCACCCACTGCTGAACAATTTTATGTAAAATATTACTTTAAAGATTCAAAGTAATTCACCAAACAGTATTAGAGACTATTCCAGAGGAAAAAATGAGCTTAGCAAAGTCGGGAGGGAATAAAACTAAGCTTCGTTGAAATTGGAGGTCAAATTTAGGGACAGAGACTTCTCCAGGAGTCTGACTCTTGTTGTCCTGGCCCAAATCATTCATTCTGTCCTGGCCCAGAATCTTTCAGATAAGACAGATTCTTTTTTTGGCAGCATTAACGGAGGTGATTTTTATTTCATTATATTAGCTCCTTTAGGTAAAATTTTCTTCGTTAATTGATCATTCCCTGTAATATATTAAAGTTTTTAATTTTAATTTTTCCTTAATAGTATAATCTGTTTTCTTAAAATTGTTAAATAGTTAATTACAAAACAGTTCATGGTAAAGAACTGTAAGTAAGGAGTGACCCGGCTCAATAGTAACCGAAACTGTAGAAAACGGAACTTTGATACCAATTCGATACATCAAAAGAATCAGATTTTAATGCTAATTTCAAATATATAAGTTTCATCAAGTTTAGTCCTACCTATCAACAGCTACGCGCCTGAGAAAATTTGGCTGATTTACGAAAAAAGGGGGAAAGACCCCCTAAAAATTATATAACCTAAATAAAAATCATACCATCATATTCAGCGTATCAGAGAACCCTACTTAAGAGGTTTCAATCTCCTATCGAAAAAAATGTATAATTTTGCGTTTTTTGCCAGAATAAAGATCACGGATGCGTGTTTTTTTTTTCAGGGGTGATCGTATCGACCCAGTTATCCTAAAATATTGTAGGAGGGCTCATTCCAATGGAAATTAAAAGTTATAGTGCCTATTTTAAGTGAAAAAAAAATGGAGGACAACTAGGCTCCCTCCCACGCTTATTTTTTCCCAAAGTCACCCGATCAAAATTTGGAGATAGTCATTTTGTTCAACATGGTCGAAAATATGATAACTATGTCTTTTAGGATGATTTAATCCCCCCGAAGTCCCCAGGGGGAGGGCTGAAAGTTATGAACTTTAGCCAATGTTAACATATAGCATTCGTTATTGGGAAGTATACAGACGTTTTCAGGGGGGATTTTTTCTGGTGGGGGGGGGGGGGGGGGAGTGGGTCGAGGGTTATGTGGGAGGATCTTTCCGTGAAGGAAGTTTTCTTGGGGGAAGGGACAGTGCTATGAAGGGGGCGCCGGATTTCCCAGCATTATTTAAAAAAAGATTATATAGACAAAAAACAAGTTTTTCAACTGAAAGTAAGGAGCAACATCAAAACTTAAAACGACAGAAAAAATTACGTATATGATTGGGTTCACCCCCTAGTCAATACCTCACTCTTTAAGCCAAAGATTATTTAGTACTTTCATAAGAGCTATTTATTCTAATTAACGGCATTTGTGATTAAGGGGTCATTGTTAAAGAATTGGAACAAAATTCAAACTTTAGCTTGAAGAGCAAGGTGCTGACTAGGGGGCGAACCCTCTAATATACGTATTAAAAACATATTAACATAGAAGTTCTTTACGTAAGTTAATTCCTAAGTTACGAATATTTATTACTAATAAAAACATTCGTAAATAAAATTAAACAAGTTTCCGGAAAGCCATTTAACAAAATAAAAGTAAAATGAACATTCAAATTTTGTTTTAATTATTCATGTACGATGAGCCAAAATCAAAACCTGTATTAATTCAAAAACATTCAAAAATTAAATTAAAAAAAACAATTTTTTTTAACTGAAAGTAAGGAACGACGTTAAAACTTAAAACGAACAGAAATTATTCCGTATATGAAAGGGGCTGTCCCCTCGCCTCGCTCATTACGCCTCGCTCTTTACGCTAAAGTTTGACTTTCTCACAACTTTTTTTTAAAAATGAAAAACTTTAGAGTACAGAGCGAGTAGGTCAATAATTCATTGACGCATTGTAAAACCAGATTTTCTCGTTAGTCTCTTTCAGCTTAGCCTGAGACAAGACAAAGAGAAGTGACAAAATAGATGGAAAATAAGGGAATATATGGGAAATGGGCAATATATTTACACATTAGGGGTGGGGGTAAAGTATTTGGACAGTGTGAAGTTAGAACAATTCTTACTACTTAATATGCAGAATAATTGTACCTAACACATGAGGCACGCAGACGCTATACTTTACCCCTCCCCCCTTATGTGTAAATATATAGCCAAAATTTGTTTCTAAAGTATTATATTTTCATCATAAGGTATATTTCATTAGGATTGAGCGTCAGAGAAACAGGTATAACTTAGAAGAAGAATATTAGGTCGGGTGTATATTATGCAAGCAGCAATAATGATGATATAGGGACGAAAACAAGAAAATGTATGGAACAATGAAGAAATAAATAAAATATAAAGTAAACAACAACTAGGATAGTTTTCAGCCAATGAATAACGAAGGCAAAGAAGGTATTTCGGCAAAGACATCGGCTGAGCAGTCCTCAGTGCAAGAAAAAGAAGAAAAAAAGTGATATAAAAGAGGATTTGCATATAAAAGAACACGAGTGTTTATAGCTAGTGTGACATCAGAACGTGTTTGTACATTAAATTAGTCAGTACCACAAAAACTTTTGAACTATAAAAAGTGCACTAAACTTACCTAAGCGATTTTACAAGTAAAAACATATGAGGTGAACGTCCATTTGTTTATTGGAGTTGATAAATATAAAATTAGTGAACAGACAAACAAAGGTAAAAAATATCATCCAAACTGAAATTATTCAAATAAATGTAAAAAAAATAAAGCTTTTTGCGACTCATTACACTTTAAAATGATTACTTATGTACATATCACAGAATTAAGCATTGTAAAAAACGTTTCAAACCAAAAATAAACTTATAACGTTGTATTTTACAGTTTCCAAACTTTAGTCCAAATTTTGCAGCTAATTGACTAATGTTAACACAAGCAGCAGAATGTAGAAGACTGTTAAAAGAGAAACCTCAAATTCAGCCCTAAAAAAATATTAATAATTATAATAATAAAAAATCAAGCACTTTTCCGAAAAGGTTTGTCGATGCAAGATCGTTTTGCCAAACAGGCATAATTTGTTGATTTAAAAGTTTTTCCTTCAATAAGCTTTTTAATGCATTCAAAATACGGTAAAGTGATTTTTATGATAAAACTACAATTCAGTTATTTCTGCACATAAAAAAAATAATATATAGCCAATGCTTCCATTGCCCCAAATTTTCCGGGGTTACCCCAAAAGAAAATTGGGTTCGCCAAGATCTCCCCAAATATTAACGTTAACGGAAATCGACGGCTTGTATTTCATATTAACTTCCGTGTATTCACAAATCTTTATTCCTAGACATAAGAAAATAAGGCTATTGTAATTTTTCTTTTTTATGTATTTCAATTGCGAGTGAGAATGTATTGATATAAATTTATCATAAACTTAAAGGAGCTGACAGATCTTGGAGAAACTAATTTTCACCCGGAGAAACTCAGGGGAACCAGAAAGTGATAGTGGGAGCACTGTAAATAACACCCTTATGGTGCTAATTAGTTAAGACTCAATTAACTAATCAATTAATAAGGGCTTTTAAATTACTACATCAGAAAAGTGAATGACATAATATTTGGGCAATATTTTTTCAAGGTCTGGGGCAACAGTTTTATAGGGAAACACCCCGTCCCTTTAAAAAGAAAAATTTTAGTCTATCGTAATATATTTTTCCAAATTTTACCACCTGCACATAGGAAAGGATATTGATTCCTCCCCCCAAGCATTGCCACAAATATTAAGAAAACACTATAATGGCTGATGCCAGATGGGGATAAGTTTTTTAATTTGGTTAGGAAAAATCAAAGTTAACAATTTTCAACTCAAAATAACTAAGTCAAAACTTTGTTTCATATTGTTTACTATTAGCTATATAGGGTTTAAAAGAGACACCGGCACATCAGAAATAATGATGAAAATTGGCAGAAATTAGCATCCATATCTACAATGATTTAATAAGCAATTTTTTGAATTTTGAATTTTCCAGTCACAAGCCTCCTGCCATCCTAGAATGGTGTTCTTGACTTCGGGGGCGTCGTTTTGGGGGTGGCAAGGGGGGGGGGCAGTTGCCCCCTAATAATGTAGAGAAAAAAAAAATACTATACATCCCATGCCCTTTGACTATCCAATTATGGACTCCTCTTGTCCCCGCCGCCCCCCCCCTCCCTCAATAAAAATGCTGGAGAATCACCCCAGCTTGTTTTCTTGGAAGGTACTAGACTATACAAATCTGTATTTGCGTTGACAAACTTTGAGCTTGAATGTGATTAACTAATTAAAGTATTTTTGAACATAAAAAAGAAACTAGGGCGGCATGTAAATTGATTCAAAATGTTAGAATTCTAATAGCTATATTTTTTCCATCCCCTAATCCCTCAACGTAGGTGAGATCATAAACTATGAGACATTTTAATAAAAAAAAAAAGATAACTGATTTCAATTTTTTGTATTTTAAAATAATTCATACTGCTTAATAATTCAAAAAATAAGGATTACCAAAAATTTAAATAAGGCAAAAATAGAAATCTATATTTATGTTAATAATTGAAAAATTCTCTTTGAGAGTCTGAGGGTTTACGTTTATGTTTTATGACAACAGAAACTAAATGGATTCAAGTTTTGGGGTTTGTTCCCAACCCCATTCCCCTAAGGGACATCCTATATTATAATGCATTTTTGTTAGTCAATTATGATTTTAAATGGTTGATTTCAATGAGTCCAATCCTAAAATCCTTCATATTGCTTACTATTTCCAAAATATTAGAGATAATAGAACATTTCAGACTGTGTCTAAGGGTAGAAATAAGCCTAAATCCTATTAGATCGAATATAATCAAAAGTTCATTCCGATCCCATAAATTAAAAAAAAAAAAAAATAAAAAAACCCAAATGAGCCATGGAATTTTGCTGCATAGCACACCCTTTGTCAGTGTTTTATAAAAAAATATGTACTTTCTTAGTTTGTCTTCCATAGATACGTTGTAAAGCATTGGCAGCATGCCAACTAATCACGTGTCAACTAGAAAAAAATTCTTTGACTCACATTCAGAAAAAATCTATAAATAAGTCCTTTATCAGTGAAGTTCGATTAATTCTTCACCAGAACATTTAGGCGTGAACGTTACTTTCACGTCTCTTGACAATAGCAACGCTTTCAAGTAGATTTATTTATTTGCTTCGGCACGCATGGATTCAATTTTAGCACAAATTTTCAAAGCAGGCCCTAGTTTCATATTCATGGCAGACATCACATGATCAGCTTTGAGCAGCATTAGTGCCTGACCATCAATATCCTGAACCAGAAACTCGTCTGCATATTCATCACAACCAGGTAAGTTTCGAACAAATTCGGCAACGTCACGAGCCTAAAAATATATAATAAAAAAAAATAGAGAAAAAGACTCCTTTAAGATTGTTGTGCATCGTTCTGATGATTCCGCATAATCATCACAATCAAGTAATTAAAACGACCACATCAAGGTTTTTAAAAAGAAACAATTGAAGATTTTAATGCAGGTTGTGTATCTTCGAGATGGTTATGCACACTAATCACAGTCAGGCAATTAAAAAAGAACACACCAGGTTACCAAAAAAGAAGTTTTGAAGGTTGTTGTGCATCGTTGTGATCGTTATTCGTATTCATCACAACCATATAATTAAAAAAAGAACACCAAGTTATTAAAAAATACACCTTTGAAGATTGCAGTGAAGGTTGTGCATTTTTTGGCAGGTTGTGTATTATTGTAAAAATTATGTATATGCATCACATCCAGGTAGTTAAAGACTCCACCAGGTTATTACAAAAGAAGTCTTTGAAGATTATTGTACGTTGTTCTGGTGGTTATGTATACTCATCATTCATCGCAACCAGGAACTTAAAAGAGAGCTCACCAGGTTACTAGAAAACACACCTTTGAAGGTGATTGTGAAGTTCGTGTATCGTTGGACAGGTTGTTTATTATTGCGAAAATTATGCATTTTCATCACAACCAGGTAATTAAAAAAGGAATCTTTGAAGATTTTTGTGAAGGTTGTGTATTATTGTAAAGATATTAATCATAGCCAGGTAAGGTTTGAAGTAGCTTGGTGACATCGCAAGCCTAATCGGAAGTAAAATAAAAAGAATTACTAAAGAAAACACCTCTCTGAACGGCAAAAGCAAGCAACGTTAGAACAGTTAAATACTGTCTAGGTCCAGAAGCTAACCGTTTGCTGAAAAGTTAGTCAACCTCAAACTTCTCAAAGGCATTCAAGTTGGAATATAGAATTGAATATAAAAATATCTTTGGTATTATTTACAAACAGGCTTTTGGCAGTTTTGGCGCCTGCATTGACAGGCTCTGAAAATTAAGGCTTTTACAGTCCTGACTAACATATAGTAGTAGACAAAGCTAAGTTTATGGGCAATGCCAGATTTAAAGCTTTGGTGTTTCTAGGCCCAAGCGTTTTACCTCCGTTTTTGTGGAATTTTCGGAGAAATCCCCGAAAATTTGCCCTAAATATTTGCTCTGAATCTTACATCACAGATGAACTAAATTTTATTAGAGACATACTTTTTGGAAGCGGTTATCCTATTGTCTTTATTAACAATACAATTAGCCGAAGATTTTCAAGACAAACCCGTAAAGTTAAGGGTATTTTGCAATGTGAAGGTCCCGCCAAGCCTAACAACAAAATCTACCTTCCATAAATTCCAAATTTCACCACAGGTTTAAAAAAAAGTTTGCACATAAAAGACTTTGTATGTAGTATTTAACAATAATTTTAAAAGCATGAATCTACTAAACTCTGTCAAAGATATAACCCCATTAACTTGCCAAAGAGGGGTTTATCAAATACCATGTGACTGTGTCCATTTTTATGTTGGTAGAACCCATCAAAATTTAGAAAAACGCCTGCAACAACACAAAGATGACATAACTAAAGCTTTAAATTCTAATAGTACAAATATTTCCTTTGATTCTGCTTGAAGCAGTCACATATATGATAACCCTAGTCATAAAATGCTTTTTGAAGAAACTTGCCTTATTAGCAATGATTGAGGCATAAAACAGGTCGTTTGAGAGGCAATTGAAATTAAAACCAAAATAAATAGTAATATTTCTTTTAATAGAGATTTGGGGGAATATTCGCTTAATTCCCTATACACAAATTTAATTAAAAATGATTTGACTAATTATATTAAAAAACCAGTAAATTACTCCACTCAACCTATTACGAATAGACCTTCTAGGCTGGCTGCCAAGAAGGCGAGATTAGCTTTAAAATCTTGTCTGTAAGTATTTTAATTCCATCTGAATGAATTGTTCTCTGTCCATTTCGTTTGGAGTACCAGTCCAGGTTGGAGGTTTCGTTTGGAGTACCAGTCCAGTCCAGAAGTAATGATATTAGGGCTATTTTAAAACTTTTTTTAAACTGTTTCAATGATTGAATTTTAATGTAAGTTTCTTTTATAGTTTTTTTATTCCTTTGTTTTGCTGAGGACGGCCCTTGGATATAGGGTCGAAATATTCATTTAAAGTTGCGTTCCACTGTCTTGTATAAAAAAATTCCCTGTTGTTAGTAGAAAGGGGTCATGAGGTCCCACGCCCACACCAAATATGGGCATAGAGTCCATAGGGAGATGGTTTTTGTCAGTGAGAATGAAAAAATAGAATTTTTCTCACTTGAAAAAACAGGAATTTTCTCACATTTATGGATGTTTCTTGGACGGTTATGTGTGTCAGTCAATTTATTTGATGTTTTTCATGGATGTCAACATCAATTTATGTCTGTTTTATGGTTTTTGTCAGTGAGAATGGAAAAACAGGAATTTTCTCACTTTGATGGATGTTTTCTGGATTATGTCTGGAAGGTGATGTCAAGATTGATTGATTTGTCATGAAAAAGGAATGTGTGAAGTTCATTAATGTCTTTGATGTATTTCCAAGAGAATTGTTTCCGGGGCAAAGTTTATTAATATCTTTGGAGTTCGACCAGAAGAATTGTTTCCGGGGCGAAGTTTTTTAATGTCTGACAGATGATGTCATGGTTGATTGATTTGTCACGAAAGGGGAATTAATTTGTTGTTTCTAAGGGGAATTATTGATTCACGACAGGGGAAATAATTTGTTGTTTCTAAGGGGAATTATTGATTCAGGAAAGGGTTTCCTAGTAATTTGAAATGTGACAGCGCAGGGATGTCAAAAAAAAGGAACAAGCAGAAATTACGTTTAGGGATTATTTGGACGAAACCGTTTTAGACATTTTAGGGAATTATTTCGGCGAAACAGTTAGAGACATTTTAAAAGATGATTTTAGAAGAGGTTTTTAGAAGAGGATTTGAGGGTGAAACTCTGTGGTCGTTATAATACACAAGTTGTATTTGAACAGTGTTGTGAGGTCCTCTAACCCAGCCCCAAAGGGCCCCGACCCCCCTACCCCTACCCCAAAGGGCCCCCGACCGCCCTACCCTAACCCCAAAGGGCCCCGTACCCCCCTATCCCAACCCTGAAGGAACCACCCGGCCTCCAAAGGCCCCCGAGCCCCCAAAGGCCCCCTGCCCCCTCCCCCCTCCCCCAAACAGCCCCCTCCCCATTTTTTTAATATTTTTTTTTGCACTTGAGACACATAAGGAACCCCACATTTCAAAAGCCATTATTATATCTTTTCAGAACAAGTTTTTTTCTTAATGTCCTTCCTAAACCCATTTTAGAAGTTGAAGTAGTCATCTTTTTCCACACAACTTTACTTTACGACTTTTTGAATACCCAAACATCAAGCAATACTTTTGAAAGGCTTTTCAGAACAAGTTCTTTACAT
Organism: Artemia sp. Qi Xiang Cuo; assembly: GCF_049724085.1. Lineage (NCBI taxonomy): Eukaryota > Metazoa > Arthropoda > Branchiopoda > Anostraca > Artemiidae > Artemia > Artemia sp. Qi Xiang Cuo. The sequence goes on from NC_142797.1 coordinate 393,017, forward strand.
AATTTTCTTCCTAAACCCATTTTACATGTTGAAGTACTTATGTTTTTCCCCACAGCTTTACTTTACCACTTTTTGCACATCCAAACATCAAGCAATACTTTCCAAACAAGTTTTCAGAAAAAGTTCTTTTCTTAATGTCCTTCCTAAACCAATTTTACAGTTGAAGTAGTTATCTTTTTTTCCCCACAACTTTACTTTACGACTTTTTGAATACCACAACATCAAGCAATATTTTTCAAATGCATTTCAGAACAAGTTTTTTCTTAATGTCCTTCCTAAACCAATTTTATAAGTTGAAGTACTCATCTTTTCCCCCACAACTTTACTATAAGGCTTTTCGAATACCCCAATATCAAGCAATACTTTTCAAAGGCTTTTCAGAACATGTTCTTTACGTAATTTTCTTCATAAACCCATTTTACAAGTTAAAGTACTTATCTTTTCACCCACAACTTTACTTTGCGACTTTTTCCACACCCAAACATTAAGCAATACTTTTCAAAAGACATTTCAGAGCAAGTTCCTTTCTTAATGTCCCTTCTAAACCCATTTTCCAACTTGAAGTACCTATCCTTTTCACCCACAACTTTACTTTACGACTTTTTGCACACCTCAAGATCAAACAATACTTTTCAAAAGGCATTTTAGAGCAACTTCTTTTCTTTATGTGCCTTCTAAACCAATTTTACAAGTTGAAGTACTTATCTTTTCCCCCACAACTTTACTTTACGACTTTTTGCACACCCAAACATCAAGCAATACTTTTCAAAGGCTTTTCGGATCAAGTTCTTTTCTTAATGTCCTTCCTAAACCAATTTTACAGTTGAAGTAGTTATCTTTTTTTCCCCACAACTTTACTTTACGACTTTTTGAATACCACAACATCAAGCAATACTTTTCAGATGCATTTCAGAACAAGTTTTTTCTTAATATCCTTCCTAAACCAATTTGAAACCCATTTTACAAGTTAAAGTCCTTATCTTTTCACCCACAACTTTACTTTGCGACTTTTTTCCACACCCAAACATTAAGCAATACTTTTCAAAAGACATTTCAGAGCAAGTTCCTTTCTTAATGTCCCTTCTAAACCCATTTTCCAACTTGAAGTACCTATCCTTTTCACCCACAACTTTACTTTACGACTTTTTGCACACCTCAAGATCAAGCAATACTTTTCAAATGGCATTTTAGAGCAACTTCTTTTCTTTATGTGCATTCTAAACTAATTTTACAAGTTGAAGTACTCATCTTTTTCACCCACAACTTTACTTTACGGGTTTTAGCATACCCCAACACCAAGCAGTACTTTTCAAAAAGCATTTCAGAACAAATTCTTTACGTAATGTCCTTCCTAAACCAATTTTACAACTTTGAAGTACTCATCTTTTTCACCACAACTTTACTTTACAACTTTTTGCACACCTCAAGATCAAGCAATACTTTTCAAAAGACATTTCAGAGCAAGTTCCATTCCTAATGTCCCTCCTAAACCAATTTTACAAGTTGAAGCATTCATCCTTTTCACCCACAACTTTACTTTACAGCTTTTTGAATGCTCCAATACCAAGCAATACCTTTCAAAAGGCATTTCAGAGCAACTTCTTTTCTTAATGTCCCTTCTAAACCTATTTTCCAACTTGAAGTACCCATCCTTTTTGCCCACAACTTTACATTACAGCTTTTTGGATACCTCAACACCAAGCAATATTTTTCAAAAGGCATTTCAGAACAATTTCTTTTCTTAACGTCCTTCCTAAACCCATTTTACAAGTTGAAGTACCCATCCTTTTCACCCAAAACTTTACTATACTGCCTTTTTGGATGCTCCAACACCAAGCAATACTTTTCAAAGGGCATTTCACAACAAGTTCTTTTCTTAATGTCCTTCCTAAACCCATTTTACAGTATTTTTTAAAACTTTTTTACGTATCTTAAAATGACATGAAATATGCTTACGGCTCTACCAATCGTACTCTGTGCTTGTTCATAGATACGACGCGGCTTTCTAACTGTTACTCTATGGTAGGTTATCGACACTACCTAGTTTATTGCATGCATTAAATCAGTATTTTTTACACAGTGGAAGGATAAACACACAATTCATATCTGTAAAAAAGTGAAGATGAATTATTTGACGAAAGTATGTGCACATGATAAAATCATCTTTGTGTTGAATGCTGACAAGGAGAAATACCTGAACTATTAAACGAGTGCAAGTGGTAATACTATTAGAAATGTATGCATGCGTTGTCATGACAGTGAGAAGTTAGATTTATATGTATATATATATATATATATATATATATATATATATATATATATATATATATATATATATATATATATATATATATATATATATATATATATATATATATATATATATATATATATATATATATATATATATATAATATATATATATATATATATATATATATATATATATATATATATATATTATATAAATACATTAGGGTGGTCCTTATTTTTCAAAGTAGGATTTCTTCAGCAGGCACCCCCTAATCTTGTTTTTATTGTTAAAATACCACAGAATCCCAAAAAAGAGCCGAATATATTGACATTAAGAGGTCCCTACCAGAGGTTAAAGTTTTTGGTTACTGCATGCTCATTGCTCAGTGCTGCATGTCTTGCACAGTTTTCAACAGTCAACACTACACTATAGTACAGCATGGTAGCTTTCTGAACTGCTGGACTTATTTACTTATTTATCTGCAGGCTTCCCACAATGCATTTCAACACAGGACGCCATTTTTGTTGTATGCAATGTGAGGGAAAATGCAAATTTCAGGTTTTTTTTTAGTTTTATGAACTGCAATATATTAATTATGATTCACACTGATACAGGTAACTTTATTAATCCGATACTTTGTTGCAGATACACTGACACTGACACAGCAATGAGTGACGGCATGGAATGCATGGTTTGTACAAGTGACAGTAATGATGCAATATTAAAACCAACTACAAGAAGTGAAACAGACATGGCTCATCGGGCAATTATCAGACACTCTGATTTCAACAAAACTACCGTCGAAGAAGGAGGTCATGGCGCTATTCTATCACTACAAGCAAGTGACGAACAAGACAGTCCGTGAAGCGGCACATTCCACAGCCAATGAAGTTCTTGCAGTTTGGGCAAAGGCACACATTCCAACGAGGCTCAAGAAACATGTGGTAAACAAAATTCAGTGTCTCTTTAAGGAGTATGAAAACCTGATGAGTAATGAAGAAAACAAAGCTAAGCGTTCTGAGACACTGAAAAAGAACGAAGAAGAGTGGGGAGTGGACCTGAACATTTTGTTTGACATTGCCCATGCCAACACAATTTAGATAATACGTATTCAAGAAAACAATGAGTTTCTGTTAACGCAGCAGGAACCAGGACACCATGGAAAGATAGGCAGTGTCCACAAGGTCTTAGAAATAAAAAGATCATCATCTCAGAAAAGGAAAGAGTACCATGACATAAGAATTGAGAAGGAGAGGAAAGAAAGAACAACAAAAGAAAAGAAAGTGACACTGGAATCATCATCTGACAGCAACACTGACAGCAAAAAAGGTCAAGAAAGCAAAGACCTTGAAACAGAAGATATAAAACCGTCAACCTCTGCAAAACGTCAAAAAAGAAGACGAGTATACATATTGGAATGTCAGCCAGTCTGGATGTGGCTAAAGTTAGTGACAGAAGTGCTGCATTACTTCTTGTTCCGACTCTGCAACACCTTGGTCATGATCCTGCTGAATACAATGTCAATCGCTCTTCAATTCACAGACAGGATGAAGCGGCGCCAGGCAATAGCCGAAAATCTACGACAGGAGTTTAAACCAACAGTTCCTCTAACTATTCACTGGGATGGAAAACTCCTAGAGGATATCTGCAGCAGACAGATTGTCGATCGCCTTCCAATTTCGATCTCCGGAGCAGGTGTAGATCAGCTTGTTGGTGTTCCAAAGCTAGCCTCGGGAACTGGTCAAGCTTCTGCGGTAGCAGTTTTTGAAGCAGCTGTGGCTTGGAACATTACAGATAATGTAAAGTGCATGTGTTTTGACACCACATCTGTCAATTCCGGTCCAAGAAATGGTGCTTGTGTCCTTCTGGAACAAAAACTTGACAAGGACATGCTTTGGTTTGCTTGTCGACATCGTATCTTAGAAATAGTCTTACAAGCAGTGGTTCTTGATTGGGTTGGTCCTTGCAAAGGCCCAGAGATAACAATTTTCAACCGGTTTAAGAACACCTGGCAGTTTATTAACAGAGCAGACTATCAGACAGCTTCATCAGATGAGTGTGTGTTTACAGCTGTTTCACATGTAATCACAGATATCATAGCATTTGCTGAGATACAGACACTACTGTATCAACCCCGTGATGATTACCGTGAGCTTTTGGACTTGACAATCATATTCCTTGGTGGCACGCAATCTAAGGGAATCTCGTTCAGAGCTCCAGCTGGGCTGCATCAAGCAAGGTGGATGGCAAAGGCCATCTATGCACTAAAGATCTGGATGTTCAGAAGTCAGTTCAAACTCACGAAAAGGCAAGAAAGGGCTCTTGCTGATATTTATCAATTCACTGTGATCATCTACGTGAAAGCATGGTTTCAGGCATTGTCAGCACCATGAGCCCCTCGCATTGACCTCCAACTTCTAAAGGACATCTACAGCTACAGAAAAATATCAGAATCGATATCAAAAACTGCCTTGAACAAAATAATAAGACACCTATGGTACTTATCAGAGGAATTGGTGGCACTCACCTTCTTTGACGACGAAGTATCAAATGACACCAAACATCATATGGTTACGGCTCTGCAAACATCAGGAGCAGAACACCCTCTGAAGAGGATAACAGTGGACCCGTTGAGACTCGGGGAGAAGAAGTTAGAAAACTTTGTCACGCAGAATACCAACAGATTCTTCAGAATTACCGGACTGCCTTCATCATTCCTAACTAAGAAGATTGATCTGTGGTCAGTTGACGAAGACTATCAGACAGTTAAAAATATAGTGCACAGCAGGAGGGTAATCAATGACATTGCTGAACGTGGTGTTGCACTGATGGATGACTATAACAAACTACACATAACATCTGAAGAACAGAAACAGTTCCTGTTGCTAGTTCTTAAGGAGTACCGACAGCATTACAGTGATCGAACCAAAAAGACACTTATGAACGAGTCTGAAGCCCATATGTGAACTGTGTAGTTTGACAAGTGAAGTGACTGGACGCTATTACTATTGCTGGACACTATTACAAATCACTTATTTTCTGTTTAGTGTACAGCAACTCAACAGTCATGTTTGATATTATTTAATTTAACGGCATTATTGTGCGCTTTTTTTTTATCAGAGGTCGCTTACACATTTCTAATAGTTATGGTAGGGACCTCTGAAACTAAAAATAATGCTAAAATGTTTGTTTATTATTCAATTATAATCAGAATAGAATCATTTCAGACCATGCCCCATAAACAAATAGTAAAAAAAAAATTTCCATCTCTTAAGGACCACCCTAATATATATATATATATATATATATATATATATATATATATATATATATATATATATATATATATAAACAAACCAAAGGTTAGTAGTTAGAGTGGAAAAGGCACAAACGAATCCTTGACAATAGGTATTTTCTTCTAAATAAAAAGGAAATGATTTTGCTTTCAACAAGATTGCAGCCCGCCATGCAAAAAATGGGGTAGCAAAGTACCAATGCTACTGGGCAGTTTTCAAATTTGTTGGCATATTTTGTTAGAATATGCTATTTCATGTTTAAAAAAAAAACTTTTTGTTCTAAGAAAAACTGTAAAAAGTAAAGTTATGCTGCTGAAGTGTCTGCAGCTTTTGGAATTCTGTCAAATTCTGCTACTGGCAGCTTTGGAACTTTTCCATGCCTGATTGCAGCTTTAGCTGCAACCATCATTCCTTACTCTGTTTCTTTTGTGCACATATATCCCACATAGGAAAAGTATACTCTGTTTGTCCCCCATAGGAAAAGTATTTGGCTTATTTTTAGCTGGAATCTAGCAATAGAGTGAACCAATATTTTTACTGGGAATTCAGCATAATCTCTCTCTCTCTCTCTCACAAGGGTGTTCTGTGTCACCATACAATTTAACCCATTACTGGGAGAAGGTTTGTAACTCAAGGGAGGTGTGGACATGCCAGTGGGTCCTATTGAATGTACACTTGAGGGGCCTTCTTCCTCCTCCCCCTGCATTTATGGCCCCAGGCAAGGGTGTCCCAGTTACAGACTAGACTTGGTTAATACACTTAAAATTGTTAAAGGTGTAATTCACCCACACTGCAGAATTCATTGAAATTGTACCAGAAAAGGGTTTTCAGAAAGATTGGACAGAAACCTTTTATTATTATTATTATTATTATTTATTGGAAAACCCGTCATACAAAAAAGGAAAAGACGGAGCAAATAAGCAAAACAAAAAAAGCAATACACATAAACTTAGGAGTTATACATGTGGTTTGTAGTGAAGAACGCTGGAGCTAAGATCTAAATCAGCAATTAAAACAAATTACACAAAACGAGAAAGAAAAACACCTTTATACACCGCTCTGTAGGTACACGAGTATACACGACATGTTTCTTTTCTTCTTTTTTTTAGGCTCCTAAATACTCAACAAACATAAATAATATGAGCATCATTGCATCAAGCCGCAATTGTTAAAAAAAAATAACCCAAATAATCATCAGTGAATTAAAAAAGATATACAGTAGATAATCATATCAACTAGTGTAAATATGACAAGAACCAGTAAAAACAATTAAACGACACTTGCGCCCGCTAATTTTGAAGTCGGATCACTCTCAACAAATGATTCATTTACTCCGATATACATAAATAACAGAAACAAGGAAATTATTCAATCACGGATCCGTTTACAACGTTACTTAAAGCAATATGATTAAAAGAATCTATAATTAATAAACAACTCTATTATTAGTAATATACGCAATATATTATCAAAAAAAAAAAAAAATGACATCAAAATCGAGAATAATCGGCGTCATTGAAATTAGACTCGTACGAAAATAGAATAATTCGTCAATCAGTTTAAATAACTGAAACAATTACACTAAGCGCGAAAACAAACACTTAAAAAAAAAATATAAAAAAATGAAATAAATAAAAAAACACAACAAAGGCATCTCAACTAATGGGTTAATATTGACCACTAGGGATGATTCAACTTCATTAAATTGGAATTATGTGCCCGAATTCGCTTTTCCACAGCTATAATGGGCTCGGCAATACTGAATTTTCTAATCAAATAAGAATTGCGTGTCCAAGAGGGAAAACGTAAAAGATATTTTGCGAACCGGAAGAATACTGAACGAATTTTTGACTTGTCAGAATTTGTGAGCATTTTCCAAAACGGCGATATGTACAAATAATGTGGTAGAGCGACAGAGTTAAAAAGTTTCGAGAGAAGATGGCGGTTGAACCGTAACTTATTAGTTACAAAAGAAGCATATGATAACCCAACTATACGCTGAATGTGAAAAATTAATAGCTGTTGCGTGTGCATTGCTGACAAACCGATTGGAAGACCGAGGTAAGTGATATAATCTACTGGTTTAATCCTACTGTTTCCCATAGCAATATACCTGGGCAACGCTTGATTCCAGTTGAAGAATACAACTTCGGACTTTTCAGCATTGAACTGAAGACCTAGTTTCGCATACTCAGATTTTAGCATTGCGAAAATCTCGCTTATGCGCTGGATAGTGCGGCTCACATTCAGAATGTCGTCTGCATAACATACAAGAGATTAATCAAGACCGGCAAAGATGAAAGATGTAGGAACAGCTGACTGTGCATCAAGAACTCCATTATTGAAGAGTGAAGGGGAAGAAACAGCACCTTGATGAGTACCTTTTTCGACATTAACAAAAATATTAGGGGTTGATGCGTAGACGTGAGAGCCGTCAACTTTAGCTAATGGGTGAAGTATTAGGCGAACTTTAAGACGATAATACATGTCTCGAAGAGCTCTGATATATGAGGGGCTCACTCCACGTTTTGCTGTATGGATTAGCATAGCGGCGTGAATGAGAGAATCGAACGTTTTACGAACATCAGGCCCAGCCAACACGAGAGTTTCACCTGATGCATCAGCATCGATCAATGCGTTCGCGACAACCGAGAAAGCGTGGGCACAACCGAGACGTGGCTGGAATCCAAATTGGTTAGGTGGAACATAGCATTTTGCGTTCAGTTGGTCAATGAACAGAAGTTTAAAAAGCTTACAGAAGGTAGTAGCCACTGTTATAGGGCGGAAGGACGAGCACTGGGTTGCGAGTTTACCTTTCTTTGGAATAGGAGTGAGATCTCCGATTGAGAAAGAAGACGGTACAACTCCTTGGGTAACAATCACCTGCATCAAAAGATCAATATGGTTTACCAGCAGCTCGCTTCCATGCAGAATGTGACGAGCGCTCATTTTATCGATGCCAGAAGATTTCTTACGCTTTAGGCGTTGGATTGCTCGCAGTACAGAATCAGCTGAAACAACAAAATTGTCGGTTGGACACCTAGACAGAAATTTATCAAGCTTATCTTCATATTCGGACTGTATGGCGGCATCTTGTGGGGAGAATTCAGCAGAGAATTATGAATTCCATTCGGAATCAGGAATAACTTGAGCAGATAGGTGGGCCCTAGGAGGATCTCTTGATACATTTCTCCAGAAGGGAGGTTGGGACAGAGAAGCTTGCTTGGGATGTCTCTTCAACTATCTGGTTCAAGTGGATACATAGTTCTCTTGCAAACTTACTTTTGGTAGAAAAATGAATGTCAGAAACCCAGTCAGACCGAGGACGGTCGCACTGGAGCCACAGATGGTACCAACATTTTGATTTTCTCCAAGCTTCGACTAGGCTCAGATTACTGGACCAATGCTTCGTGACAACCCGACGTATACGTTTAAGAGGTATACTGGCTTTTTCCGCGCATCGCATGAGCATGGTAAATTTGTGCAAGATAGATATCTAGCAACATCCGTATTTCATTTGCATCAACTTGCGGATTTTCCATGAGCAGCTGGAACGGAACATGAATTTTATGGAGGACAGAATTAGTTACTGCAGCAAAAAGGTCATCTTGGATATTTTCCCAATCCCTGTAAAATTGGCCGTGGGGCTGATATGATTGTGTAGCGGGAGTAGACTGAGCAGAGGAACAATAAATAGATGCAGATATTGGAAGGTGGTCTGATAGTTGGAAATCAGTAACGACGTGAACAGGTGACACTTGGAGATTTATAGAAGAAATTGCATGGTCAAGGTTCGATACGTGACTTGAATGGTGTGTGTAAGCGTAATCAAGATCTTTCGGCAATATCCTAAGCCAATCGTCAAAAATACCAGACAAAATAGAAGTACGCAATAACGAAGCGTCATTTAAATTACAGTTAAAATCTCCTATAATAATATAACACTTACCTAACAGGCGAATCTTTGAAAGGCAAGACCCTAGTTTCTCACATGCAGAAGTAAATAAAAATTCTGATCGGTCATTGCGATAATCTGTTGGGAGATAGACGTTTACAATAACATACTCTTTTACACGGACAGCAAGAAAAAAATCACATGAATCAAAAATACTCGACCGGCACGAGGTCCTAACAAGCATCGCAATACCACCCAAAGGGCGGCCACTAGAAGCGGATCGTTTAGCAGGCACCGAATAGCTAGTAAAATTATTGTCAATTTTCAGAAGGCCTAAACTATGACTCGTCAAAAAATGCTCTTGCAAGCACAATACGTCACAATTCGAAAGCAAACCTTTTATCACAGGAATTTTGACTAAAAGTCCACCATTAATAGTCCACGAAAGTACAGCTTGCGTAGTAGTATACACATCCATGTCATACCATGGGCTTTGCTAGTTGACTTTTGTTATTAGGACACTTTACACTGTAACAAGTATGGCCGGTAACTTTACATTCTAGACAGAACATTTTTTCCGAACATGGAGAGGCACTGTTTGAGGTGTGATCGCATGATCCACAGCGAGAGCAGAGGGCCCGATTAGAGCACTGCGAGGCCAGATGCCCAGTCTTATGACACGAAAAACAACACTTTGGGACATATACAAATGCTTGTGCAGAAAGCTTTTCGTAGCCAACTTTCACATAAACTTTTAAGAACTGATCCAGGTTTTGTTTTGACTCAAAGTAGACCTTGAACACTCGGGACTTTCCGCACTGTGAAACTTTCACGCAATTTGGTACAAGAGATTTTACTTGATTCTCATCGTACTCGATCGGTACGCCTTTCAGGATCCCTATAAACAGTGGGGATTTCACACTCACCGAGATACCTGAGGTACTGTTTTTAGCATTCTCGGCAATTTTATTCGCTGCACGCTTTGAGTTAACAACAAGTTTCCATTCCAAAGTCGATTTTTTAAGTTCACTTATTTCACCTGAGGCCTCAGGGCAAAGTTTATCGACGAAGTCCTTACGAGCATTAGGTGAGGTCAGGTTTGCAGGACAGTTTTTTAGTATAACGGCAAACGTAGGAGCTGGGGCAGGGTTAATTTTTACGCTGGTATCAATTCTAGCTGACCAAACAGGGCCTGAATGCGTCGCATTCTCTAAAAAGCCGTCAATTTTCCGAGAGAGTGCATTAACTTTAGAGACTAAAGTAGCCGAGACTGCATCCCCGATTGTTGGTGTTTCAGATGGCGAGAATATAACAAAAGTGGGAACAGGCAAATTATCCTTTGCCGCCTGATTTAACTGTTTACAAATGTCAAATACATTATCTTCATCCTTTGCATTTTTCACAAATCAGCTCTGAATATTCAGCTCCTTATACAGAAACTCTTTAGCACTGATAATAGTACCATAACAAAAAAAATCACAGCTTTTCCAATAATCAGATCAATTTTCGAACCATCAAGCATAGATCTTGTGACAAAGTTCAGTAATGGGTTTAAAATAATTTTCCTATTTCGATCGGTCATTGCGCAATCTAATTATCATAGCCAGGGACAGTCGAGTATTCCGATCAAAATTTATATATAGAAGGTCAATTTAATATGTATGTCAAATAACATAATCAGGTTCAGGGTGAACTATTTTCAAATTCAGGTCTAATTATGAAGTTAATTCAATAAAAACCGTAGGTAATCACAAATGTCTTAATGTATTAACAGTTTTACTCTATGAATGAGATTATATCCAAAAAGAGGTGTTTTCAGTATGAACTCTCAATGTAGACTGTAACATGTTACAGTCATGGAACATGTTAATCAACCATATTGTTTCAAGAAATAATGCTACAGCTTTTAAAACAGCTTTGGTTTGAACATCTTTTTATGAAAGGCAGAATACAGAACCATAATTTTTATGGTATTTGTATGATCTGTTTTACTCAGGCCCCTAAGAAGAGTTTCAGGAATTTGTCTTTGTGCATTCTGATGTTTTTGTTCATTTCTGTAATGTGTCTAGCCTAAGGATTTTATTTGTCATTGTGGTACCAGTCAATACCTAGGGGTTCAATTTTGTTTATTGCCTATTTGCAACAAGACAAATCTATAGTCTCCTTAAGCCTTGCTTTTTTTTAATAAAAATAAATAGCCTAAATAATAAAATTCCGGCATAAGGGATTCTCTGCATTTTGGAAAGTAGTTGAGTCACGTGAACAAAGCTCTTAGGAATGTATCCAGAGCCTTAATGACCTCTGGGTATATACTTGAAAGCACTCATCTTCACCCCTTCAACCTCTAGAGGACACTGACCTTTAAATTTCTTTGTGTTATAAAATTAAATTGTTAGACATAAAAAAAAAACATTTTGAGCCTCATACCTATGCTAAATCCCAATCCACAAAGTGCAAAAGATCTGTGAATCTATTAATTAAATTTAGGGGAAAAACACTGACATGGCTTAAAATTCTACCAAAATAAAAGGAATTACATTTTCACAAACTAAAGTCAATGAAAAAAAATTAAGGTAAACATTTTTTTTTGTCAAAATCCAAATAGCTAGAGACCTGTCATGGATGCAATCTTCCAATCCCTATAAATAAGAAAAGGATAAGCATAGTGGCTTATTAATACCTTCCAATGACAGATTTTTGCCCATGGATTTATTCCTGAAGGTTTTATTCACCTGACTCAACTACTTTCCAAGGTAGAAAGAGGCACCTAACCTAGAACTGGTAAAATTTAAGAATAGCAACTCTCCAAAAAGAGACATGCTAGGAAAAAACATGGACATTTTATATTGCTGATTTTATGTTCTTTTCATGGTTTTATTTGTAATTTTGACAATTCATACCTAGCCCCCCTATATAGCCCTTGGCTATAGACAGAACAAGCATAAAAAGGAATTGTACCATCCATATTTAATGCTCCATTTTGATATAATAGTTTTTATGTGACAAACCCTCCCCCCCTGGTGGACACATAAAGCCCTAATAATATATTTGTTTGTTATAATTTCTATTGATTGATCTATAGTAAAACTGGTTTTCATAAAGGTATATATTCTAGAGTAAAGCCTCTTTGGAAGGATACATACCAGAGAGTTCATTGCCAGACCCCTTCTAATCATCACATATAGCCCTTTGTAAATAAAAGAAAAAATAACCAAAAATTGATAGAATTCCTGCTTTATAATATACAGCAAGTATAAATGTTCATTGTTTGTTTCCTATTTTTATTGGTTCTGAATCAGTTTTCAACAATTTTTATGTTAGTTTTTTTTACAGAGCCTAGGGCTCTGTTAATACCCGGGAGATCCACTGTCGAACAAATCTTTACCATACGCCAGTTAATTGAGAAGACGAAAGAATTCAGGAGGAAAGCATATGTAGTCTTTGTGGACTTCAAGGCTGCATTTGACTTGGTGGATTGCAACTCACTCTGGCTGATACTTTGATCAACTGGTCTACCAGACAAATACTGCAAGTTGTTTGAAAAGCTTTACAAAGAGACTGTGGGTTGCGTCCAAGTCAACAGCAAACAGAGCACAACATTTGGCATCAAAACCGGTGCACGACAAGGGTGTGCTGCTGCCCTGGAACTGTTCAATTGCAGGATAGACCATGTCATGACACAAACAACAAATCGCCTGCCCTTTGGTCTGCAGTTTGGAGATCGCGTTCTGATGGATGCCGACTTTGCAGATGATCTTGGTCTTGTTGCTGACTCAATTGACCAGTTGACTGACACTCTGGAAGTCCTACAGGAAGAAGCAGCAAAAGTGGGGCTGAAAATAAACTGGCTTAAAACAAAGATAATGGCAATTGAGCCCCCAAGCCCAGTCTTGTCCCCCTGAGAACATAATTGTTTGCAGAGCTCCTGTTGAAGTTGTAAAGAACTTCACTTATCTTGTCTCCGTGCTGTCTAATGAAGGCTCTATAGAGGAAGAGATGTGCAGCTGAGTTTCAAAAGCCTTGTCTATTGTCGGAAGGCTCAACAATCTCTGGAGAATGCTGCATATATCTAGGCGCACAAAGATGCGAATTTATAATGCATCCGTAGGCTTGGTCCTCCTCTATGCAGTGGGAACCTGGCCTCTCAAATCAACAATCCTCAGCATGATAGACGTCTGCCAGACAAAACAGCTCCGTCGGATTCAGGGACTTTGATGGGATGATTTTGTAAGCAACGCAAGGTTGCTCGCACTCACCTCCCAAGTGCCATTCTCCATCCAAATAGCAAACTGTACTCTCAGATGGTTTGGACACCTCCTGCGTATGCTGATGACAACCCCAGCCCAAACAGTCTACGATTTTTACGCTAAAGCTAATGGCTGGTCTTGCCCAAGGGGCAGACCTCAGACAAGGTGGAAGGATGGCCTCAACAAATTCCTTGAGATAGCTAATATTGCTGTCAAAGAGGCCCCACTAATAGCAGTAGACCGGTCAGCCTGGATGAGCAGAGTTGCAATGCTCTCTATGCCACCCCCAACATGGCAGGAGCCTTAAGTCAAGTAAGTCAAGTAGGGCTATATGAGACCATTGGAAGTAAGCTGGCAATGAATTGTCAAAAACACAAACAAAACCATAAAATTAGCAATGTAAAAATGCCTCTTTTTTTGTTCTAGGAATCTTACTTCTGATGAGCCACTATTCTATCTGGTTTTTCTATGAGGACTATCCACCTTAGAATGAGTCATTGTGCTGAAGATAGGATAAAAAAAAAATTGGTAAATTTCTATGTGGCAATATAATTTAGCTAAGATGAAAGTGAAAATGTCATTTGATGCCTTTTCTATAATAATAATAATAATAACATTTATTCACCCACCATCTACAAAAATAGATTATAGTGGAGCACTACAAAAAGAAAAAAGAAAAAAAAATAAACCAGCTTCAAAAAGATAAAGATACAACACTCAGTGTAATTCACAACACTCAAGTAAATGCTGGTGAGAAACGTCATCTATCTATAACTTTTAGCACTGAATTATTTCAAATGCTAGACCATTGTTTGGATGGCTCCTCAAGACCATATTTTTCAAGATGGGAATTAGTATAATGTTTTGGTATGTACAGTAAAAATTTTGCAAATTTACAGTAGCACTTTTTGATGTTTTCAGTGTCTCTCACTGACAGCATGTGGGATGCACTGGCAAGGTAGGTTATATGTGATGAGCAGACTGAACAATAAATTGAGGCAAGAGATTTCCTGGAGTAGCGTCCGTGATTTGGCACTACAGATGCATAAGCATATTTAATGGCTTTAGTTGTTTGCTTAACAATTGCTTGTCTAGTTTTAATAATTGTTTCCACAATCGTTATACCAAGATATCTCAGCTCCAATACTGTAGGGACAACATGATTTCCAAGAGTGACAAAATCCCTTAAATAGTGCATTAAAGGAAAAAAATTTGCACTTATCAATATTGATAGAAATTCCAATAGATTGAAAATCACTTAAGAGTCAATTCAGGTTCTCTTGTAAGTCTGCTTTGGATTTACTCAGCAGAAGGAGATCATCAGCATATGCCAAGTAAGATAGGTCAGTGCCATGCAATAGGAGAGAGGGCAAGATACAGCCAAGAATCTTGGAGATGGCATGTTTGAAAAAAAGAGGACTAAGAACGCTGCCTTGCCTTACACCTCTTCTGATTTTTACAGGATCTGAAATTGTGCCTTTCCACTTGGCCTACACAGTCAAATTTTCATACCAAAATTTCAGAGTACTCACTATGCTTGAACTTACTCCATTGTGCAGTAGAGCATTCATTGCTTGCATGTGATTGATGCTATCAAATGCTTTTGATATATCAATAGTGCACATACAGAGAGGCAACTTTTTTCCTTCCATGTCCATAAGCATGTTAGCAAGAGGGCAATGAGCCTCTGGGCACCCAAGACCTTTCTGGAATTCAAGCTGAGTGTCCCCAAAGTGTCCAGTATCAAGCTCAGAGAAGATCACATTTTCAAACACTTTGCTCAAGATGGTTAAGGGTCTATAAGATTTGTATTTTATTGGATCTTTTCCTTTTTTGGCAACAAATGAAATGACCCCTGTCAGGAAAGAGTTTGGAACAAAACCCCTGGTGGTGCACATCTGGAAGATAAGCTGAAGATGGAAATAGAAGCATTCAGGTAAGTGCTTGAGGTGTCTTATTGAAAGGCCATTGCTTTATAATAAGATTCTCATCTCCATACATCAAAGTATAGCAAGAGCAATCATGTAGTGTCAGAGAAGTACTAGATGGACAATTGTCTGGTCTGATTAGGCTTAGCCATGATTTTTTATCTCCAGTGAACTGTTCCCTGATAATTTGGTACCTCTTCATTTCAGCTTTATATTTGCATTTTGTACTCTGTTTCAGCTCAAATACAGTCCCGCATAGTGGTCTTCCATAAGCAATCCAAATGTTTAGCCAGGTTTTTGCATGTTGTTTTGCTGACTGGAGTTCAGTGGATTTGGACCAAATTCGTTTTTCTATAACAATTTTGGCTTGTCTTGTAGGAACTGCTTTTGCTTTGGCAACTTTCAGAGCATGGATTACTTGATGATAATAAGAGTTAAAGTCAACCATGGTTGAGACTTTGGAAGGGCCAGAGCAAAGTAGATGAAAAGGAACTTTGATGCAACTTAGGACCAAAGCAACTGTGGTGATGTAAAGGGGAATATTGCATTTCTCCCAATTTTGCTTGTAGACCCACTTTCTGGAACAAGACTAAATAGTGCTCTGTGTTGGCTGCATCTGAAACAAAGTTCCAGAATGGTCACTAATCGGATTATCAGTGCAAACTATAACTGGAAGACTAGAAATGGATGTGCATGAAAGTGCGTGGCCAATATAGGAGGTACGACCACTAGTATGGGTGTACGTAAAATCCAGAGACTTTGGCCAAATCTTAAAAGGGGTGGGGAGACAATTCATAAAAATATTGGATAGAATATGGTCCTTGTATGGGTCACAGTTGAGGTCCCCAGCAATTAGCCACTTACACCCACAAAGCTCAAGAGACTCCAAATGTTGTCTTAGGACATCTGCTGCTTTTGAGAACTTTCTCAGAGAGACAGTATTGTTGTAATTAGTAGGCAAGTATATGTTGATGAACTCAATTCCCTCAACAGAGACACACAGCAGATACTGCTTCTAGTTGTTGGCTTAGCCAAAAGTTCCTTCCTAGTGTATATTGCCAAGCCTCCAGACAGACGCCCTGCCATAGGTTTTGCTGGCTCTAAAAAGACATTGTGCAAGTTGGATCTGTTCAGGAAGTTTATATTTGTCCCAGAAAGCATATGCTCCTGGATAAATAGCACATCATAATTTTTAAGGATATCATCTATGTATTTTTCTTTGTTGCAACAACCATTGATATTCAGACTAAAAACTTTAAGAGATCTATTCATTGATTATTTTTGTTTCCCAGAATCTCTCTAAATTTTGGGCATCTTAGGCTGAAGCAGACATGAGGTCCATTGCAAGAATTGCATTTGAGATCTCTGTTACAGGGTGTATATTTGTTACTAGATACACCATGTGCTATGCTCTTTGTAATTCAATAATTGCTTCTAGGGCTAATTGCATCTTGAGTCCTTAAAGGGGCCCCAAAGGTATTTTATATGAATTATGAAAGAGCATAAAAAAAGTATCAAATGATGTTTTCACTTTCATCTTAGCTAATGTGCAAATAT
The DNA here is from genome assembly GCF_049724085.1 of Artemia sp. Qi Xiang Cuo. Lineage (NCBI taxonomy): Eukaryota > Metazoa > Arthropoda > Branchiopoda > Anostraca > Artemiidae > Artemia > Artemia sp. Qi Xiang Cuo. The sequence goes on from NC_142797.1 coordinate 410,194, forward strand.
ATACTTTGAATTGTTGACAGCAAAGTTTCAAATCACAAAATTGAGCATTTGAAAAACTTGAAATGGTAAAAAATGGTATAATTGAGTTGCCTAATAAATGAGGTTTGAATTGTTATAAAATAAGTATTTTTGGAATATATTACTCTTGAAGAACTTATTTATGAACTAGTAATATGTTTTTAAGCACCTTTCAATAACTTAACTATTGTTGATAAATTCTTTGTGTGGTTACAAAAATGAAATACCTTTGGGGCCCCTTTAAAAGCTCAAGATGCAACTATCCCCAGAAGCAATTATTGAATTACAAAAGAGCATAGAAAATGCATCAAATGACATTTTCACTTTAATCTTAGCTAAATTATAGTGGCACCTAGAAATTTACCAGAAATTCCTATATTAAATGAGCTAGAATGTGAATAGCCTAATAATAGAAGGAAACAAGATAATGTGAATAATGTAAACATACTCAACATTAAAAAAGTAATAATTTAATTATTTCTTAGGCCTATGTTAGTTTTTTCACACAGCCTAGGGCTATATGAGATGACTAGGGGGGCAGCTGAGGATGAATTGTCAAAAATGTAAACAAAACCATTAAATTGAGCACACAACTAGCAATCTAAAAATCTCTTTTTGTTCTTTTTGTGCTCATGGAGAGGCACTATTCATAACCTTTATTTTAGGATTTTGTCAATTCAGGCTATATATTTGCACACTAATGGAGAGGGGTGGGGAGTTAAAGTGAAGCCATACCAAGATACCATTTGATACAAAGATGGGGTTGCACACAGGCATAAAATATACTATGTTTAATTGTCATGTCTAGCCCTAGCCTGATGGGTAAATATTTACGAAATCATATTAATGAGTTTCAAATAAAGTGAATATACCATTCGATGCCTTTTTTATGCTGATTAAAAATATAACAATCATTTCTATTGGAAATGAATTTTAGCCCCCCACCCCATATAGCCTATGTCAATTCAGGATATATATTTGCACATATGGGGGTAGGGGTTAGGTTATGGGGGGGGCTGAAATTTATTTCTGATAGAAATGATTATTATATTTGTAATCAGTAGGCTATAGCCTAAAAAAAAAGGCATCAAATGGTGTATTCACTTTATTCCTAACTCAATAATTTGATTTGGTAAATATTTACCACCTGATGCCTAGATAGAGTTGCAAATAGGCCTAGACATACAATATCATGTTTGAGTGAAATATCATGACTAGCCCTATCCTAGCCTATGTTTAATACACCATTGTGTTCCTTCAAGCTTCATTCAGGTAGCTTGAAGACATGGTGGGTCACCAAAAAGCCACAAAACTGCAAGTTTACTACTAAATTATGTAGCATTGAAAAAAATATGGCATTTTTCTGGAAAAACAGTTTTGCTTTTTTGTTAGGATAATTGTTTAAAGGTACTCTTGGTTTAGAAACTTTACATTTGCAAAATTTATGGTTGAAAGGGTCTATTCTAGTCCCTGTATTATTCACATATCGGAATCTATCACTAATGTTACTATTATTCTGTGAATTTACTAACGTGTTTTCATGAATCAAACGGAACTTTTGATAATTTAAAATTTAGATTTGACGGCAGTGCCAAAGAAAAGGTCACACCAAGCAAAAGCGAAAATTTGGTGAAAACCTAATAGGCTACCTGTCCAATGGAAATTACACTAAGTAGCCTAAGTTAAGTAGGTTAAGTTGCGGAATATTACTTGGGTCTCTTCACATTGAAAAATAAGTACTATTATTATTATTCCAAAAATAATATTCAGTATTATAAGCAAGAATTTTTAATTTTCATTAAAAAAAAAAGACAACGAAAGAAAACAACGTCTGCTAAATATAGAAAAATGTATTGTGTCTACTTTCCCATACAATTTTCTCCATTGATTCCCCTGTTTACAAAAACGTTCTATAATAGGGGCGTTTTTTCAATCATCAAGCTAAGATCTTACATCTTTTGTCAGAAAACGCTTAAAAGTGAAATATTTGAACAAAGATCTTACATCTTAGGTCATTTTTGTGCAAACGTATTTCATCATTTTGCTCTGATCAGTGGTCTGAGAACAATAGCTGCGTTCATGGGCACCCATAAGCTGAATTCCAGGGGGGGGCAAACTTCGTCTAATTGCTACTTTTAATGCTATATAATAGAAATCTCAGAACAAAAATATAAAAATAAGGCAGCATCATTCAGCCAGGGGGGGCAAGGGCCCCCCCCCTGCCCCCCCCCCCATATGGGCGCCCATGGCTGCGTTCGTTTTCGTCGTTCTGTCAAAATCAAATCCTCGGTTTTACAATTAAGCCGTTCGTTCTCGCCGTTCTATGAAATGTTTCGCTTAAAAGCCGTTCTTTGAAATGCCGCATTTCGTTCTTAGTACCGTCGTTCTTAGAACGACGAACTGAGCCTCATACTCCGTTCAACAATTTTAGTTTTACTTTTGGGCGCCAACTTTTAAAATAAAAAAAACATGACAGAAAACAATTTTATTGATTTATTTAATTTTGTAGATTTTGTTGGTGGGGTCTTTCATCTAAAAAATGGTAGTGATTTGTTTTTCGTATATGTGGAACAGTTTTTAAATCTTCAGCAAGTTCTGGAAGCGTTTTTGGCATAAATTGCTTTCCATTTTTGTTGTGCTGGTTGATTGAAATTTTATCTGTGGCTTTGAAATTTTATCTGGCTAAGGAAAGCTTTTATAAGCCATTTTTTCAGTTAAAACGACGTTCTTAGAACGGCGAAATAAAATGCAATTTAAGAGTAGAACCGAGAAAATCTTCTTAGTACTAAGAACGACGAAAAGTGAAAACGAACGCAGCTAATGATAAGTAGATCATCAAAGTTCTCTCATCAATGTTCTATATGGCAGAACAGTGGCCGCCTTCGCACTTTTTGCTAACATCAGTGAGCTCTAAGATCTTAGAACAAGGATGAGTTAAAAACGATAATCTTTGCAAAAAGATGCAAGATCTTAGATGTAATATCTTAGTGCTAAAAAACGACCCTAATATTGATTGAAATGTCACAGCTTTGGCATCCAACAATTGAAAAAAATCTAAACTACCAGTTAATGTTACAATTGGATAATGTACAATACCAATGTGAACGGGCGAAAACCAATGTGCATCTGGCATTCATATTAATAAAAAATTGTGTGCCACTCTTTGGCTAAAAAATTTGCAAATACGAAGCACCTCTAACATTTTAAATTAGGAGACGATTTCATTATTTAAGTTGGGTTGCCATGAATTTCAAAGGTGATTTTCTAATCACAAAAGAGTCTTGTTAACGATTATTTGTGGAGGGGAGATTACCCTTTTTTCTTCTTGATCTACTGCCACCACCTCTTTATTGATTTCACTCATGTTCTTTCTGCCTGTCATGAAGATGGCCAGGCCACGTTTTACTACTCAAAAAGCAAACGACAATACCTGACCTAATTTTCACAATTAAAAGCGAACTGATCCAAAAGACAAACCACCCGCTCCTATTGGTAAAAGTAACCACCTTGTCATGGAAATAGTCTCCAAAGAACAAGAAGCAGCACACAGACATTAAAGAAAAAAGATATTTACATATTATTGGGTCATCAACGCTGAATAAGACAAAGACATTGGAAGTTCATGCTCCAAGAGTCAATGAGCCGTGGGAGATATTCCTCTCGTTCCTAAGAACGAAATCAGTCAAATTTATCCGGAAAAGTCGGGGTAGAATGCAGCTTTGCTTAACTCCTGATTCAATGTAAAACCAGATTTTAGCCTGGTTTCTTACCTTAAACGGCAGGAATGCAATTTTTGTACATAACACAAATCACGCTAGCGTATTTATCTGATATACGATAAAAAGATAGACCTTTGCGAAGCCTCTTGTATCAATTGAATCAAAGCTTTGCTTACAATTTATAAAACGGAGGACAAAATGGGTCTGATAACTCATGCACTTCTTAAATACTAATCTAAGGGGGAAACTTTGGTTCACAAATCCCTTACCCTCCTAGAACCACACTGTTTTTCTATTAAAACCTATCTACAGCATCTCTTAGTCTAAGAAGTATCATCAAACTAAGTAATTTACATCATACAGAAACCAAATTAATGCCTTTACAGTCACAGCACTCACATATACCACCCTTATAACAATGGAATTAATTGAAGTTTTCGTAAAATAGCTAGGTAAATCTACCAAATCAGCACCTACTGTATTATTTTTGTATCTTCTTAGTACCACTTCTAATTCTTCCTCTCAAAATGAATTTTCCTTCACTTCTAAAGTGTCTCAAACTTTGTCCTTCCTTTTATGTCTTGTCCTGTGACTTTATCATGGTTTTCCACTTTCTCAATGGCTCTACTCGTCTATCTTTAACTACTTTCTCACAGCTAATCGAGACCTCGTTCCTATCTTTAACTGGGACAAGTTCAGATTTACTATTTCCTAGTAGTTTTTAACATATCAGTACATTAGTTTCCTATTGTACAGTCTGATTCCATTTTCAGATCTTCAGCAATTTTATCCATGGTTTCCAGTTCACACCTCCTTAGTTCATATTTTAGAGCTTTCTCTACTTTCCTTATATTCCTCTTATTTTGTATTATCTATCACTCAAATACTTCTTTTACAAGCCATTACTTCTTTTACAAGCCAAATACTTCTATACTAAACTTCAAGCCTTTCATTAATGTTCCTATCATTTTAACTTTCCTACCTGTGACACCATCTGCTGCTTAATAAACTTTTTCTAAAATTATTCCATCCCTCTTCCATGCTGTCAAATTTTATACTCTCGAAGTTTTATATTAAATTGTTTCCTAGAAAATTTCTTTCGAATTCTCATCCACCCTACCAACGTCATAAATTCTTGGAAGGGAGTTACCCTTCCTAAGTTTCAGCTCTCCCACATACTCCTGTATACTTATCCATAATAACACCCCTATATACTCTAACATGTTGTGTCAATCCTACCAGTCTTCGGTTTACAGTAACATAACCAATCAGCTTGGCAGTCTTACCATCACGTGAGTATGGGCCATTTTATGATTACATGTTGTTTATAATTAGGTTGTTATGCCAATGAAATTTCAGCAGTCTATAACCATTGCTATTTTTTTCTTAAATTAAATTCATCTTGGCTAGGATCTACCTCTATTTTTACCAACTTGGGCATTAAAATCCCTAATGAAAAAACCATATTTCTACCAGGGATACTGTCTATTTGTTCTTGTTTCTAAAAGTAAAATTCATCTGAGTCACAATTATCTTCATCATTTGGTCTTATATGGGCATATACTACTATGACTGATACCTTATAATTTTTAGTCGGAAAATGAGTAACTAGCATTCTATTATTGATACCCTCCAAAACTAGGAAAGACTTAGCAGCTTCCATATTCATCAAGAGCGCTGCTCTCTGCCTATGCACTTCATGTTTCATGCCTGAGTAAATAAATTCTATGTCACCTAATTTCGTATTTCATACCCCCTAGAAAATGAGGTTTTATCAAATTTATAACTTGTCCAGTTCAAAACGTCTGAATTCGTCAGTCCAAATGTCTATACGACAGCTGGTTTTTATGCTGTAACATTCTAAGTTGCAAATTTCATAGTATTCATATTGTCGAAATTATTATACCCTAAGGAAAGGCAATAAGTCCCAAACCAGGACAGGACTAATACATCTTCTCAAGTCTATAAAAAGTGCTTGTCTATACGACAGCTGTTTTTTAATGCTGTAACATTCCAAGTTGCAAATTTCATAGTATTCATATTGTCGAAATTATTATACACTAAGGAAAGGCAATAAGTCCCAAACCAGGACAGGACTAATACATCTTCTCAAGTCTATATGAAGCGCTTAAGCCAGCTTAGAACGGAACAACATGAAGTCCCTGGAACCTCCAGTATGATGGGAGGGCTTTGTGCAATCCAGGGCCTATCTTGTTTACGACATGATTTTTATCCCTTGTCGATGCTCTTCTATGAACGAGTGTCGATGAATTCAGGGTATTATTGAGGCTATTGGTTCATCCTCAGATCATTCATAACCCAAATTAAATCTTTGGGTTAGTACCCGTTCAAAACCAGCCAATAGAATGAGATATTTGCAAAAATTTTCTATGCTTATTACTCATCAACAAAAATCAGCAAATTTTTGTATATAGCCTAGGACTCTGTACAAACTTTTGAAAGGGTGATGGTATGTAGTTAAGGATGAACTTATTATAAAATCTAATAAAAGACAAATTTCCTGAAAGACATTTTCTGAATTTATTTGTAGTGAAGTGTTTCTTTCAGAAGGGAGCCTAAGCTCCAATTTTACGCAAGCATTGATGCATCACCTGTCTTAAAATCTGGTAAAATAATTTTCCAAGTTTCTTTTTCTTAGTACTTTGTTTTTCCTTACTTCAGCTGATTCCTTTTTTATATGCTTATATGACTGAATAAAATCCTGCAAAATTCTTTTATTTTCTCAACGTCTCATTCGAAGATGTAATGAATGAGATTTTTTCCCAAGTGCCACTTAATTAGCCGCTCATATAAATACATGGTTTATTTATGAATCTATAACATTTAAAATTTCATAGGAAATAAAAATTGATATATAAAGGGAGAAGATTGTTGATTTTTAAAAATAAAACATAACATAAATGTTTTGTATTTAAGACTTTAATGTCAATAGTAACATTCGAGTCAGAAAATAACAGACATGTTACAAACATAACATCAATGGCAACCCTGAATAGCAATTATTGAAACCCTTGCAAAATATGAATTTGTCAAATTGATTTAAATAAGCGGAAACGGGGATTTTCAGGGTCACTGGTGATTTTGCCCTTCCATTACTTATATTTTTTTCGATTTTAAAAAATAATGTATGAAGGACTGAGCAACAAGTATATAGACTGTTACTTTTTGTATAACGTGTGTTTTCATTGTGACATACCTACAATACACCGTTTATCTTTGTGTAGCCCATCTCCTTGTTCGCTTCCTTTACCTACAGGTAATCTCTTGGGTGAAATTATTGTGGCTATGCTTAAAGGCTGCATATGCTAGATGCTGTTGTACATATGTTTTGACTTCTTTACTCTGCAATTGAAAAATTTGCTACCCGTGTCTCTTGTCCAGCCTTTTTGAAATTCATTCCCTTTTCTGTCTTGACACCTATACTCAGAGGTTTGACCAGGAACTTTAATCTATGTGAGTAAATCTGTTTGAACCTACACTCCCTTCAATATAATTTAAATCTTCTTCAAAGTTGAGTTTTGATCCAGCCAAGGGGTTATGCAATGGATACTGTGTTTGCACACTACATTATTTCTCCGGCTTCATTTGACCTTTCCTTCTGCATATCAGAGCCTGTGCCAAATCCCTGGTTCATGTCTTTGCTCTTGTCTCTATAAATGTGACATGTACTAAACGGTCAAATTGCAACCTCTTTGGTCCTCCACTTGCAAGAGTGCATCATTTTACATTTTGGAGAAAGTAAGAACTGAACACCTGTAGTTTGACCATTTTTTACATTTTATTTTATTCACTACTTTTTGAAATGTAAATCTGGTAAAGTTTGTCAAAAATTTCCAAAAAGAGTTATTTTAGGGATTTTAGGAGTTAGTATTCATAATGCAACAAGATTATTCTCTTTGCCGGTTGATTATTCAGTCTTTAATATTACGGTATTTTCTGATTCAGGAGTTAATACACTTCTTAATGAATTAGCCACATTGCTGTAGAATAGCAAAAGGAACGACAAGAGAGCGAAGAGATACCAGCTGATCAGTTAGAGCTATAAAATTTAGCACATAAAATTTAGTACATATCCAATAGAGTTGATAGTTTGGACGATTTTTCTTAAGTACGCTTGTGTTTCCTTTGCATAGTTTAGTAGCACCAATTCATGAAAATACACGGGAAGGTGTAAAGATTTTCTCAATTTTGATGTGAATATAAAAGAGGTATTTCTGAAATTCTGGGGGAAGGGAGGATTTTTTTTATATTTGATAGTAAAACCCCAAAGAAGTTATATTCCCTTTCTGAAAAACTAGTTTTTAAAGTATAAGAAGCAATTAACTTCCCTCCTATGGGTGCCCCTGTTTAATCAACCAAAGCTATTCTTCTATCAATCATCGAAGTTAGTATTATATTTTCATTCAGTTTGGCGGTAATACATTTATACTGAACAGATTCCTTACGACGTATATATATATATATATATATATATATATATATATATATATATATATATATATATATATATATATATATATATATATATATATATATATATATATATATATATATATATATATATATATATCAAGAATTGAACTAGCTTTCATATAAACAATCATATCCAGACTCACCACAAGGCATGTATTATATAAAATGGGAATTTATACGGGAAATATCAAATAATGGAGGGAATAATATCCAACTAAGGAAAAATGGAGAAGTTGATTCCAAAGATCTGTGTAAAATCACCAAGCAGCAGATATTCTTGATGAAAGCACAAATTTGAACAATAAGAAGAGCTCAGCTACAGTTGTTTGCCGTCTGGATATAAATGATGTTTATCAAGAAAATAGTTTTGCTGCGAGAGGCTCCTTCTTGTGGCTTTCAGAAAAAAATTTGGAAGCTTAAATTAACACCTAACAAGGTTTGCTACAGGCAATACGTCTATTAGTATGGAAGAGCGATCTGGAGCGCAATTAAATCTATCAGAAGACCTCGGTTGCCCTTGCTTTTCAATCCAATTGTATTCTGGTCCTGCCGGAAATCATTTGCTAACAGGAATTGAATATTTTGTCAGGATGTATATGCTTATATTTTTCATATCCCAAAGGGTTATTGATCTGTTCGAACTCTCAAAGCTTACGAAACTGAAAGGTCATCAAATTTTGAGACATATGGCTGTCTCGACTATGCTTCTCCAAGAAGCAGTTGTAGCCCAATTATAGGAGCAGTGGGACTGCTTGACTTTTCTTTCCATGTAAAAAGTATTAAAGGCTTCAATAAGCAAGAGAAGGTCGCTGCCAAACTAAAAAAGCTGAGGTCACGAGTTTTTTAGGCTTACTCTGCCTTTCTAGCATATATTTTGTATTATGTTGAATACCTAACGGGCAATTTCAGGCGGAAGACTTAGATTCATTGTGTCTATTATCATTTTTCTGAAGTGCAAAAGACAACATCATCCCACTTTTTACTGCTTAGTTGTGCCAAAGAAAATGATTCCCGCCTCATAAACCCAGATGATATTGAATACCAAGCAATCTCAAGGATGTGGAGGGCCGATTAGAAGTGATTTTCACCGAAGAAACGATATTTCTGTCTGCTGCAACTGGGCTTAAGAAAAAGTGTAGACATTTTTGTTTGTGCTCTGGGATGACCCGTGGAAGCTATTTTTAATCCCCAGATATTAATCAGTAAGAAACTTCAACGGGCTTCATCCAGGCTATGCCACAAAAGTAGATTATTATCAGGCAAACTTGGAACCATTCCTGACTCAGTTTTTATGCTTACTGAGTGACGATAACCAAGAGGGTATCTTCTAGGAGTAGAAGAGATTACTCTTTTGCTCTAAGCTTGGTGTTTGGATTGACTCAGATCCAGCTGTTCTTTTTTTTTTATTAAGGTTTACAGACAGAAGACTTCCATGGGTCCTAAAATTTTCCTCCGCTTGGCTATTTTGCTCTAAGTTCTCATGTTCTCCCACGCACTTTCGCAGCTACTGAAGAAAATCCAAACTAAAGCCGAGCTAGAAATTGTTTGGGTTTTACCACCTTGAAGGGTCTTCCAAGTCCCTTACGAATTGTCTGAACGAATTGAAAACCCTTTTCGAAATGGTTCTGCATATGAATTGAAAAATTGTGGAAGGGTCCATGAAAAGCTAGGCAACAAAAAGGAACACGAGAAACGATTATCAACTAGCGTAAAAGTTCTTCTTTGGATATTATTTTTTCAATGTTTCAATTTACTAGTTTTGTGCGTTTTAACCTGATCTGTTTTGCAATATAGTCAAAATGCGTCTGTTACATTAATTTAGTTTTGCTTTGTAAATACGACCAAGAACAATTATAGGGTGGTCAACGCATAGTTCACAGGGGGGTGCACTGATGCAGCTCATGGAGCCATGGAAACCTGGGGCGTTAATTTTACTGAAATTCTCGTCTAAAGTGTTTTTAGTGGCTTAGGCCACTAAAAACAGTGGCCTAAAAACAGTAAGAATTCTGTAGAATTCTTATTTGCTTAAAATAAGATTAACTCATCTTATAGTGTTAAGATGAGAATTCTACAGAAGCATTATTTTTATTTTAAGCAAATATAACTACTGCCACTTTTTCCACTGTAATTGGACACATTTTTCCTGCTGCTGCCATAAGTATGTTTTTCAGTTGTCAGCAAAATAAATAATATAACCCAAACTTTCGGTAGGCGTTGAGAATCAACGTTAGCAACGAGGCTCATGGCTCATAAGCAGGGTTGCCACCAAGGTTACGTTCGTAACATTTTTGGTAAGTTTTAAATTAAACGATACGTTTTACGTTACGGTCCTAAAAACGTTACAATTTTGTACCAGCTAATTGACAAGTATATATATATATATATATATATATATATATATATATATATATATATATATATATATATATATATATATATATATATATATATATATATATATATATATATATATATATATATATATATATATATATATATATATATATATATATATATATATATATATATATATATATATATATATATATATATATATATATATATATCTATCGCTCTATCGCTATCGCTATCTATCGATATATATATCACTCTCTTGTCGTTCCTTTTGCTATTCTACAGCAATGTGGCTAATTCATTAAGAAGTGTATTAACTCCTGAATCAGAAAATACCGTAATATTAAAGACTGAATAATCAACCGGCAAAGAGAATAATCTTGTTGCATTATGAATACTAACTCCTAAAATCCCTAAAATAACTCTTTTTTGGAATTTTTGACAAACTTTACCAGATTTACATTTCAAAAAGTAGTGAATAAAATAAAATGTAAAAAATGGTCAAACTACAGGTGTTCAGTTCTTACTTTCTCCAAAATGTAAAATGATGCACTCTTGCAAGTGGAGGACCAAAGAGGTTGCAATTTGACCGTTTAGTACATGTCACATTTATAGAGACAAGAGCAAAGACATGAACCAGGGATTTGGCACAGACTCTGATATGCAGAAGGAAAGGTCAAATGAAGCTGGAGAAATAATGTAGTGTGCAAACACAGTATCCATTGCATAACCCCTTGGCTGGATCAAAACTCAACTTTGAAGAAGATTTAAATTATATTGAAGGGAGTGTAGGTTCAAACAGATTTACTCACATAGATTAAAGTTCCTGGTCAAACCTCTAAGTATAGGTGTCAAGACAGAAAAGGGAATGAATGTCAAAAAGGCTGGACAAGAGACACGGGTAGCAAATTTTTCAATTGCAGAGTAAAGAAGTCAAAACATATGTACAACAGCATCTAGTATATGCAGCCTTTAAGCATAGTCACAATAATTTCACCCAAGAGATTACCTGTAGGTAAAGGAAGCGAACAAGGAGATGGGCTACACAAAGATAAACGGTGTATTGTAGGTATGTCACAATGAAAACACACGTTGTACAAAAAGTAACAGTCTATATACTTGTTGCTCAGTCCTTCATACATTATTTTTAAAATCGAAAAAAATATAAGTAATGGAAGGGCACAATCACCAGTGACCCTGAAAATCCCCGTTTCCGCTTATTTAAATCAATTTGACAAATTCATATTTTGCAAGGGTTTCAATAATTGCTATTCAGGGTTGCCATTGATGTTATGTTTGTAACATGTCTGTTATTTTCTGACTCGAATGTTACTATTGACATTAAAGTCTTAAATACAAAACATTTATGTTATGTTTTATTTTTAAAAATCAACAATCTTCTCCCTTTATATATCAATTTTTATTTCCTATGAAATTTTAAATGTTATAGATTCATAAATAAACCATGTATTTATATGAGCGGCTAATTAAGTGGCACTTCGGAAAAAATCTCATTCATTACATCTTCGAATGAGATGTTGAGAAAATAAAAGAATTTTGCAGGATTTTATTCAGTCATATAAGCATATAAAAAAGGAATCAGCTGAAGCAAGGAAAAACAAAGTACTAAGAAAAAGAAACTTGGAAAATTATTTTACCAGATTTTAAGTCAGGTGATGCATCAATGCTTGCGTAAAAGTGGAGCTTAGGCCCCCTTCTGAAAGAAACACTTTACTACAAATAAATTCAGAAAATGTCTTTCAGGAAATTTGTCTTTTATTAGATTTTTATAATAAGTTCCAGCTTAACTACATACCATCACCCTTTCAAAAGTTTGTACAGAGTCCTAGACTATATACAAAAATTTGCTGATTTTTGTTGATGAGTAATAAGCATAGTAAATTTTTGCAAATATCTCATTCTATTGGCTGGTTTTGAACGGGTACTAACCCAAAGATTTAATTTGGGTTATGAATGATCTGAGGATGAACCAATAGCCTCAATAATACCCTGAGTTCATCGACACTCGTTCATAGAAGAGCATCGACAAGGGATAAAAATCATGTCGTAAACAAGATAGGCCATGGATTGCACAAAGCCCTCCCATCATACTGGAGGTTTCAGGGACTTCATGTTGTTCCGTTCTAAGCTGGCTTAAGCGCTTCATATAGACTTGAGAAGATGTATTAGTCCTGTCCTGGTTTGGGACTTATTGCCTTTCCTTAGTGTATAATAATTTCGACAATATGAATACTATGAAATTTGCAAATTGGAATGTTACAGCATTAAAAAACAGCTGTCGTATAAACAAGCACTTTTTATAGACTTGAGAAGATGTATTAGTCCTGTCCTGGTTTGGGACTTATTGCCTTTCCTTAGGGTATAATAATTTCGACAATATGAATGCTATGAAATTTGCAACTTAGAATGTTACAGCATAAAAAATAGCTGTCGTATAGACATTTGGACTGACGAATTCAGACGTTTTGAACTGGACATGTTATAAATTTGATAAAACCTCATTTTCTAGGGGGTATGAAATACGAAATTAGGTGACATAGAATTTATTTACTCAGGCATGAAACATGAAGTGCATAGGCAGAGAGCAGAGCTCTTGATGAATATGGAAGCTGCTAAGTCTTTCCTAGTTTTGGAGGGTATCAATAATAGAATGCTAGTTACTCATTTTCCGACTAAAAAGTATAAGGTATCAGTCATAGTAGTATATGCCCATATAAGACCTAATGATGAAGATAATTGTGACTCAGATGAATTTTACTTTTAGAAACAAGAACAAATAGACAGTATCCCTGGTAGAAATATGGTTTTTTCATTAGGGATTTTAATGCCCAAGTTGGTAAAAATAGAGGTAGATCCTAGCCAAGATGAATTTAATTTAAGAAAAAAATAGCAATGGTTATAGACTGCTGAAATTTTGTTGGCTAAACAACCTAATTATAAACAACATGTAATCATAAAATGGCCCATACTCACGTGATGGTAAGACTGCCAAGCTGATTGGTTATGTTACTGAAAACCGAAGACTGGGAGGATTAACACAACATGCTAGAGTATATAGAGGTGTTATTATGGATAAGTATACAGGAGTATATGGGAGAGCTGAAACTTAGGAAGGGTAACTCCCTTCCAAGAATTTATGACGTTGGTAGGCTGGATGAGAATTCGAAAGAAATTTTCTAGTATACAGGAGTATATGGGATAGCTGAAACTTAGGAAGGGTAACTCCCTTCCAAGAATTTATGACGTTGGTAGGCTGGATGAGAATTCGAAAGAAATTTTCTAGGAAACAATTTAATATAAAACTTCGAGAGTATAAAATTTGACTGCATGGAAGAGGGATGGAATAATTTTAGAAAAAGTTTATTAAGCAGCAGATGGTGTCACAGGTAGGGAAGTTAAAATGATAGGAATATTAATGAAAGGCTTGAAGTTTAGTATAGAAGTACTTGGCTTGTAAAAGAAGTATTGGCTTGTAAAAGAAGTATTTGAGTGATAGATAATACAAAACAAGAGGAATATAAGGAAAGTAGAGAAAGCTCTAAAATATGAACTAAGGAGGTTCGAACTGGAAACCATGGATAAAATTGCTGAAGATCTGAAAATGCAATCAGACTGTACAATAGGAAACTAATGTACCGATATGTTAAAAACTACTAGGAAATAGTAAATCTGAACTTGTCCCAGTTAAAGATAGGAACGAGGTCTCGATTAGCTGTGAGAAAGTAGTTAAAGATAGACGAGTAGAGCCATTGAGAAAGTGGAAAACCATGATAAAGTCACAGGACAAGACATAAAAGGAAGGACAAAGTTTGAGACACTTTAGAAGTGAAGGAAAATTCATTTTGAGAGGAAGAATTAGAAGTGGTACTAAGAAGATACAAAAATAATACAGTAGGTGCTGATTTGGTAGATTTACCTAGCTATTTTACGAAAACTTCAATTAATTCCATTGTTATAAGGGTGGTATATGTGAGTGCTGTGACTGTAAAGGCATTAATTTGGTTTCTGTATGATGTAAATTACTTAGTTTGATGATACTTCTTAGACTAAGAGATGCTGTAGATAGGTTTTAATAGAAAAACAGTGTGGTTCTAGGAGGGTAAGAGGAATATCTCCCACGGCTCATTGACTCTTGGAGCATGAACTTCCAATGTCTTTGTCTTATTCAGCGTTGATGACCCAATAATATGTAAATATCTTTTTTCTTTAATGTCTGTGTGCTGCTTCTTTTTCTTTGGTGATTATTTCCTTGACAAGGTGGTTACATGACAAGGTAAATATATATATATATATATATATATATATATATATATATATATATATATATATATATATTATTCTTTGCGTAACAACCTCACCCCCCCCTTGTTATTGGTTGGACATAATATCAGGCGTCATATACAAAACTTGCTCTTTTTACATAGGATTATGAACAGCTCATATTGACAAAATATATGAATCTGTAAAAATGAGCCATTTTTGGTTGTATCTAAGCATTGAGGAGGGGGGAGGGGGGTTACGTGAGCCGTAATTTTCGATTTTATGCTAGACGTTTTCCAAATATCATGGTCACTTTTTTGAGATTTTACCCCCCTCCCTATCTGAGGTCCCATATATAACTGTATAAATACATTTCATCGTTGGGTCGAATCTTGTGATGACATTCTTTCTTGTTATATTCTTTCTTGTTCTTTCATATTGTAAAGTAAGAACTCTATTGGTTCTTTTTTTTTAATATATTCCTAGGGCTATATCCCGGACCAGCAGAGGCGGGTGTATTTTTTAGAATAGGGGCCATGATATTTTGAAATAGTATAAAATAAAGAATTTAATGGTACTGCTTGTGTGTTTCGCATGTTTTCTTCAGAAACGAACAATCACTAATTATTGGCTTTATAAAAAGACAACTAGACTAATACCCATTTTTATGAAGAAGATAAACAGTATAGTATCTGTATACGCTAGGCTTACAGTTTACTAAAAAACTGTTTCGTTGGGACCATGCAGGCTGGACTGGGGCCCCAACCCCCTGAAAATGTAAATTCCTTCGAGTTTCTCAGCATTTCTTTATTAAATTATAGGTTCAATTTTTTTTTAATTAAATCATTTCCAGTTCATTTTTATTAACTCACTGATCTTTTTGTTACATCTTCCATTTATTTCTTTGTCACCCATTATTTTTTAATTTGTGAACCATTTTTCAACCACTTCCGAATGTTCAGCTATTTCCCACCCTTATCAGTATAGCACAACTGTAAGAGCACTTCCCGAAATTGTTTTAACTTAGGTTGTAATCTTGGATGAGACATAATATTTTTTTTTAATTGGAAAACTAAAATATTAAAAATATTTTTTCCAGAATCTGTAAATATAAGTGAAAATTCTGGGAAAAAAAATCGATTCGTTTTTGCATAATTTGATCTTTTTTATTTGTTTTCCTCAACTCATCGACTTTTTCCGTTTATGCATTTAAAACCTAGGTAAATTTGGTGTTTATGTTATGTAAAACCCAAAGCTTTTTGTGCCCCTCGTGCTTGATTATATTCTTATATTCTTGAGAAAAAAAAATAATTCTCTACTTTTTAGTTCATTTTGAAAATAAGTTAATTTTTTATTGTTTTACCTCCTCCCCTAAAAATTCTTTTTACGTGCCTATTTTTACGTCTCTTTTTATGAGACCCATCAAAACAACTTTAGAATAACATTCTTGGGTTTGAATTTTGTGAACTCTGCTTTTATTTTTTTCTTTCTTTTGGTAGGGAGTTACGATTTAAATTACAAACAGAAAAAGGCATTTTATGTAAAATAACTGCTGTTTCGTATTAGAACTGAAGACAACAATTGATATATTTTTTGTTCGATAAAATAAAAACAAAAAAAGAACTCTGTAACTTAGAATTGTCCAAATCTTCATGTTGGAGCGATGCAAATTTAAAGCTTGAGGAGGTGAGACTGAGAGCAAGCCAGTCTAAAATAATTAACTGGAAGGTAGCCATTACAATAATTTTTTGGGTGTTTTTAAGAAGCTGGATTTATTAAGATCGTTTCAACTGAAATTTAAAAAAAAAATCTAGTTGGTTATCTTCTTGTCTGAAAAATTCTAAATTGTCCTGTGTTTATTGACGTGCTTTTTATCTTGTACGTATTACTCATCAACTTTCGGTTTAAAACACCAATAATGGCAATTAAAAACAAGAACAACAAAACAAGCAAAATAGTTACCTGGGGTTATATACACGCATCAGAGGGGGGGGGTGTCTTTCTGCTGTGCAGGTGAGCTGGAAGTAGCACTTACAGTTGAATAAATAGGAATTTCCTGAAGGTAAAAAAGCATGAATTATTATTATTGTATACTTTTTGGGCACTTTTTAAAAGCTGGAGGGAGGATTTTTAGTAAGACTACGTAAAATATATTTTTCAAATTATACAGGCAACCAATATTCTCTCCTCTCTTTAAGTACCGCTCTTGATAGCAAAATTAAGGCACCCTGCCTTGAAAAGAGACTTTCCTATCGAAAGCTATGAAAAAGTTACGTTTTTAAGAGTTTGGATGTTACGAAATTTTTTGGTCTTATAGCAGCCCTGCTCAGAGGAAGAAGCCGAGTAAAATAATAATCGGATTGGTCAAAAAGAAGAAAACAAAATGGAAAAGCTGCAGAATGATAAAAGCAGAATTGCAAATTTGCTTCAATATTTAAGAAAAGATGAAAAGTTCACTGATGTTAATATGTTTGCGGAAGGAACAAGGTTCCCCTGTCATAGGGCATTCTTATCAGCTATTAGTCCATTTTTCAGAGTAAGTTGGATATGAGTTTAAGAGCTTCATTAGACCTCTATAAGCAATATCCCTGTTGTTCAATGTGATTAATTACCTTATAAGACAAATAAGACTATATTTTTGATATTTGACTAGTTTAAATTTGCAGTGGGCCACATAATTTAGCCAAGATGAAAGTTAAAACATCATTTTATGCCTTTTTTATGCTCTGTCATAATTCAAGAATTGTTTCTAGGGCTAGTTGCATCTTGAGCCTTAAAGGAGCCCTGAAGGTATTGTATATTAATAATTAAAGAGAATAAAAAGGTATAAAATGATGTTTTCACTCATCCTAGCTAAATTATATGACCCATTGCAAATTTACTCCCCCCCCCCCCCGAATGTGCTATAATAGACCCTGAATGGTAAACTTTTACCAAATCACATTAGGCTATTGACTTACAAATAAAGTGAATATACCACTTGATGCCTTTTTTATGCTCTTTCCAAATATAATAATCATTTTTGTAAGAAATGAATTTTACCCCCACCCCTGCATATACCAATTCGGGGTATATATTTGCACAATAAGGAGCAGGGGTGTTGGCAAATTGTATTTCTGATGTAAATGAGAGGTAAGTTTAAAATTTACCTCCACCCCCCTAATGTGCAAATATATACCCTGAATTGGAATATAGGGGTGGGGGTAAAATTCATTTCTGACAAAAAAGATTATTAGCCTATATTTGGAAAGAGCATAAAAAAAGGCATTGAATTGTATATTCACTTTATTTATAGGTCAATAATATGATTGGTAAAAATTTACCCCATGAATTTTTGACAGCAAAGTTTTGAATTGAAAAATTCAGTGCTATTTTTTGTCAACTACATTTTAAAAACTTGAATTGGTAGGAAATGGTTTATATTTTAGTTGCCTAATAAATGAGGTTTCAATTGTTATAAATTAATATTTTTGGAATATATTACTCTTCAACAATTTATTTATAAACTAGTGATATGTTTTCAACCACTTTTCAATAACTTAACTAGTGTTGATAACTTCTTTGTGTGGTTACAAAAATGAAATACCTTTGGGGGGATATCCACTTTTTGACTTTTGGAAAAAAATAGCTTATAAGCTTGTATAAAATGGCACTATCCAATCTCCTTATAATTAAAAATATTTTTGCCATCTAGTTAGAAAATTTTGCCCATCCCTATTGAAGAAATGTATATTTGCCAACTAGTTGACAAGAAATATTTCCCCTGCAAAACTTTTATTTTTCAACCAGTTGACTAATACCTTCTCCCCAGCAACACTTAATTTTGCCAACTAGCTGGAAAGAAACATTGTCCCAGAAAATAGTTCATTTTCCAATTTGTTGACTAATAACTTATCCCCAGCAATACTTAATTTTGCCAACTAGCAGGAAACAAACATTGCCCCAGAAAACAATTTATTTCCCATATAGTTGACTAATAACTTCTCCCCAGCAACACCTAAATTTGCCAACTAGCTGGAAACAAACATTGCCCAAGAAAACAATTTGGTTTCCAACTAGTTCACTAGTAACTTCTCCCCAACAAAATTTTATTTTTTCAATAGGCTTTCACCCTGGCCTATTTAGTATAGGCTGGGCTACTTGAAACAGTTAGTGTACACATCTCTAAGAATAGAAGGGTAAATTAGTCAAATTTCCAAATATGGTAAAATTTCAGTTTAGCAGTACTTCTCAAAAAACCTGGTAGGCTAATAAAATAAAAATAACAATTTTCTTATTTCATGCTCTTTTTCAATATATTAGTTGTTATCCAGATAACAAAGCAACCCTCCCTCCCTGATGATCCCACCAATATACACAAAAATAACAGAAAATTCCAAAAAGTGGATGACAATCTGCTAGATGTTTTCCATAGAAATTGCCTACAGATTGTTCTGGGATCTGGCTGACTGACCATGTTTCAAATAGTAGGCTGTAAAAAAAAATATGGCTTAATCCTGCTTTCTATGGCTATAATGAAAGAAAGATTGAGATGGCTAGGGTATGTTCTCCAGATGAAAGATGACAGATTGCCAAAGATTTGCCTTTTTGACCAACTGTCTAGGGCTAAAAGGAAAGCAGTGTGTCCTTGTCTGGGGTGAGAGGATGTCATAAAGAAAGATTTAAAGGAAATGGGAACTTCCTGCAAAGGGAGAAGTTACTAGTTGGATAATGAATTCTTTTCTAGGCCAATGTTTGTTTCCAGCTACTTGGCAAAATTAATTTTAGTGGGAAGAAGTTACTAGGCTAGTCAACTAGTTGGAAAATGAATTGTTTTCTGGGGCAATGTTTGTTTCCAGCTAGTTGGCAAAATTAAGTTTTGCTTGGGAAAATTTATTAGTCAACTAGCTGGAAAAATTAAGTTTTTTCTGGGGAGAAGTTATTAGTCAACTAGTTTAAAAATGAAATTTTTGCTTGGGCAACATTCATGGTCAACTAGTTGACAAACTTATGTGTTGCTGGGGAGAAGTTATTAGTCAACTAGTTGGAAAAATTAAGTTTTGCTGGGGAGAAGTTATTAGTCAACTAGTTGGAAAAGGAAAGTTTTGTTGGGGCAACATTTATTGTCAACTAGTTGAAAAATATAGATTTCTCCTATACAGATGGGCCAAATTTTCCAATTAGATGACTAAAATGTTTTTAATTATAAGGAGATTGGATAGTCCCATTCTATATAAACCTATAAAGTAATTTTGTCCAATAGTCAAAGGGTGAAGTCCCCCTTTGGGGCCCCTGTAAGGGCTCAAGATGCAACTAGCCCTAGAGCCAATTCTTGAATTATGACAGAGCATAAAAGAGGCATTAAATTGTGTTTTAACTTTCATCTTAGCTAAATTATTTGGCCCACTGCAAATTTACCTTGACTAGTTGTTAAACAATCCTCTAGGTTATATAAAGTTTCTTGTGCTCTTTTCAAATAGCCTGTAGTCTACTACATTTGTATCCAATGTATACTTTTATTTTGAGCTCTTGAATATAACCTAAAAGATGAAACCCTGTCTATAATTTTGGCCACTAGAAGTTTGTTTAAAATTGGCAATTCAATTTATAAATTGGTATCAGTTTAGAATTCCTACTAATAAAGAGAGAAAAATTTCTAAATGAAAACAAAAGGTCTATGGCTAGTAGAAAGAAAGGACAAAACAACTAAACAACAGATATTTTACCTATATAAAACTAGGTAGCTTATCTTCAACACTAAATATAGAAGAAATTAATTAAAAGAGTAAAGATAAAAACTAAAATATTCTATAAGAAATTAAAGAGAGAAATCTCACAATAAAGAAGATAAGTGGGACTACAGCCAGTAGAAGGAAAAGACTGAACCAAAGCAACACAGATATTTCACCTGTATGAAGCAAGGCTTTTTCAACACTAAGAAAACAAATATAGAACTAAAATAATCTAAATCCAAATCTAAGAAATAAAAACTACAAATATCTATATATACAATTGTTGCTACTGTGGTTGAGCAACACAGAAGCTAAATAGAGTTGCTTCCGTGAGAACGCTAAAGAAACTCACTTTAGTGTTCTCATTGAAGCAACATCCCATGTCTCTGTTTATGGAAAAATCAGCAAAAATATGTTGTTTTTTTTCAATTGTTTCTCTAGCTCATTGTATTAAGCCTCTATCATTGGAGATGGCTGTGACCTCCCCAAACTGTACAAAATGATGAGGGTGGTGGAAAATATGCTCTGCCAAAGCAGGAACAAAAATTTCCAAAGTTTTTCTAAATTTTAGAGCCTTATTGATTGAATTATGGGGCTCAATAACAAAGTGTTCCACAAAATGTTCATAGGTTTAGCCAATGTAAAATTTTTCACAAGAATAAGGAATTCTATAAACACCACTTCCTAAATTGCCACAATTCTGATCTTTTCCAGAATTCAGAAAGCTGCTCAATGGTCTAATTGATTCAAAGCAATTTAGAATTTTTATATTTATGTAAAAAAAAAATTAAGTTTTCCTCTTGGTCCTAGTACATAAGGTTTAAATAACTATTTGTCATTTTGTATTCAGAAGACTGTGCTGTGTTTACTTTATTACTGTGTTTACTGTGTCTTTTTTTATTATTTCATTTACAAATTTAACTGGAAAATATTACAAAATAATATATATCTTAAATACAATAATTCAGTTATTCTGGTGAACAAATTCTAAAAACCCTGTTGACTAATGGAATAACCACTCCTCTTTTCACTAAATCTGAGTGGCACAAGTGAAAGTTTGGATATCTGTGTGTTATGTATATTTACCATATCAAAAATAAAAAAAAAATTTGTGGTCTTTGTGTTTAAACTTTAAAGAGTGGCTTTGATAATGGTGATGACACTATGATTTGTTTTTTACAAGGCCCTTGTTAAGAATAAGCTGGAGGCTTTTACCTGTATGTGTTTTTTTATATATTTTATTAAGAAATATTTACAAGTAATTAAAAAAAGAAGTCACATTGACTTCATTATTTTCAACAAATGAAGTAAACAAACTGCTTTTGGTAAGGTTTATTGCATACATTTAACACAACAAAGAGCAAAAACTGAATGGAAAAAAATAAAGTTTATCTTACAGAGGTAAAGAGCAAAGTTGAAGCTAAAAACAAACAAAAATTTATTGAAATGCAGTTTACACAAGATATATCCACATAACCAGCTCAAATAAAGTTTTATGCTATTTTCCAATATCTGTAGAATTCTAAACACTGTACTCTACTGGAAACTGAGCTTGCTTGAATTCCTTATTAAGGAATCATAATCATGATTGCAGCAATACCTGCAACCTAGACTGTACCAATAAAGTTTACCCCCTCCCCCCCAACTGTCAAATATACTCCAAATTATATAGGCTATGCACATTGAATTTTCCATAGACTTGGCCTACTCTTTTCTTCCTAACCATGTGTTATATTTGACTGTTAGGGGCTATAATGGCATATGGTGTGCCTTTAGGAATGTGGTATTGTTTTGCTTTAAAGAATAATGTAAGTAAGTGTTTTATAACTTTAAAAATAGTGTTCAGAATTACCTTGAATTACTATAAATTGCAGCTTGGAGCAAATCTAAGGAATTTCCATCCTTGTAATGCTCTGTTATGACTCTTGTAGGTTGTTTGATGTGGTTGCTTGCTACATTTGGGCTGAGGACTAAACAGCTTCCCAGTTGTACAGGAATTCTTGCTGTAGCAATTCTTTGTAAAGATTTTGCTTGAATGCACCTGTCAAATCAGCAGCCATTGTATCTTCAGCGAGTTGATTCCACAAGTGTGTTACTCACTGGCTGAAGAAATGGCTTCTTTCTCAGATTAAGGAGCATTTCTTGAAGGTTTTCTTTGAATGCCCTCTAATTACAGAAGATTCTGGGGGGGGGGCAGGGCGACCAGGGAGAACATTTTTGGAAATAGTTTTGTGGCCCATAATCATGTTGCCATGTTTCATCGGGCATGTGGGAGTAGGAAACTTAAAGTATTGTAAACACTCTTTGTATGGCATTTCTTTGAGGCCTTCAGCCATTTTGGTTGCTCTTCATTGTACTCTTTCTAGTATTTATTTGTCCTTCTTGAAATAGGGTGATGCCAGGGACATTCCAACCTCTAGGCATGGGCAAACTAGTGCCTTGTCGAGTTTCATAAACACTCTTGGGTCATCTGCTAGAGTTAGTTCTTTTGATCATTCCAAGAGATTGGAGAGTAGCTGACAATATAGATTTTGCGTGGGTGCTGAACTTAAGTTGACAATCAACAATGACTCCAAGATCTCTTTCTTCAGAGACTGCAAAAAGGGGATTACCTTGGAGATGGTATTGCTGATGTGTATTATGATTGCCAAAGTGGATTACATTGCATTTATCAGCACTGAAAGAGAGGAGCCATGTATCAGCCCAACTCCCAAGAATGTCAAGGTCCTTTTGGATAGATTGCAGGTCACAGGGTATGGCTGCTTTAACAACAAGTTTTCAATCATCAGCGTAAAGAGTGAGGAGGTTTGGCAGAACTGTATAGTGTTTTCTTCAGGAGAGTAGGAACCATAAACTGATACCTTTAAACTCAGTAGTTAGGGTTCCTCTAAAGAAAATATGCTAAACAAATATATTTAGTACCATTAGGCTCTCTAATTTATGCTTTTTCAAAAATTCTTGTTTACAGTTGTAACAATTAATGCTACCTTTTTGATGGTCCCAGATACAATCCTAGGATTTACATAAAATTAAATTGAAACAGTAAAGGCAAAATTCATGATTAAGGGTTTCTTGTTATCTTGGAAAGTACTGTAGTCTAGTTTTTTACACAAATAAACCTCTCGGCTGTTAATTTGGGCCCTAAACTGTACCATAGGAAGTATTGTCAAGCTACTATCCCTACTCTTTCCCTGTGTCCAGGGCTTAGAAGATAACATAATACAATTTTGACAAAAAGCATTTTACCTTAATTTTGGGGTTTTCAGTTTATTTTTTCATTGGTTCTAGTTTTTGAAAAATACAGTTTGTAATTTTTTTGTGGGATTTTAAGGCTTATCTTTGGTCTTTTCCTAAATTTAAGAGTAGATTTGCAAATCTTTAAAACCATATATATCAGCATTAAGTGAATACATGAAGCTCAAAACACTTTCCTTTTTTCCAGGGGTGTCCCAAGCGGGGGGAGGGGCGCAGCCCCAAAAAATTTTTTGGTATTTGGTACGATTTTCGCCGAAGGCGCAAATTTTGGCAGAAATTTTGTAAAATTGGCCAAAATTTAGCAAAATTCTTGATTTCTGCAGAAAATTTGGCATAAATCAGGTAGTGATTTAGTAAAATTTTCGAAGATTGCCCCTCCCAATAAATTGAGCCACAGGACGCCCCTGCTTGTGTCTCATTTTAGCAGAAGATATATATCTCAAGGCTTAATATGCATACCATACCAAAAAGATTGTAAAAGGTCATCAAAGGTCAATGCTCTTTGAAGAGGGATGAAGAGGAGGAAGGTACTTCAAAATACTTCCCCTGTGTATTTTTTAGGCTCTGGATTCGTACCTAGAAGTTTCATTCGCCTAACTCAACTACCATACTTAGCAAGAACCCCCTTATCTAGAATTTTACCCAATAAAATTCTTACTTTAAAATATGAGGCTTATTTCTATTAATTTAATAATCAGATTTCTTCTATTCTTATCCACTCTAAAAAAATAATTTAAAATAATGTTTTGGTATGGTAAATACTGCAAATAATTGAGGGCAAAATAGATTGCTTCAATTCAAAGATACAGGATCCTGTTTCAACAAAGAGCCTATGACATTTGAGAACATTCCAACTAATAGATAAATGTACTATTTGGGCCGTAATTCAACCATTCAGGGAATGAGGTGGGGTACAATGTCAGAAAACCAATCATGATATTTGGAAATCAAAGGTAACAAGGTAATGCAATTGCATTGCCTGTAGTAAATGGCCATAAAGCTTCAGTGTATTATTGTTATTTTTTTTTACCAGAGGCACTTCACATGGAAGGGGTGGCTGTATAAACTATAGAGGCAGCTCATTCAATTGGAAATCGTAAGTTCTAGTGTCTTTTTTAAGAGTCGGATATGATTGAAGGGGAACAAGCCCCTGCCCCTCTCCTCCTCTAAAGCTTTTTTCCCCCAAATGCATCCAGTCTTAAATTTTTAGATGGTTGTTTTGTTCAAAATATTCAAAATATAAATAACTATCTCCAGGGTTGAAAAAAAAACCAGGGCAAGGGGTGTAAGTTATGCAAGTTGCCCATAATACCATCCAATGCCAACTTTTGATGGAGCAATTCAGAAGCACAGTGGTGCTATATACTTTTCAAATCTTGATGCTCAGAATGGATATTGGTCATTGTGCCTTGATGATGAATTCTCAGAGTTGACAGCTTTTAGCACCCCTTTGGATGCTATAAACTTAGATTTTCTGTTACCACAAATGAATCTATGAATTTTTTGTTACCGTGTTATCTATTTACATTTCGTTTACAAGAACCAATTGATTCAGAAATAGACAATAAATGGGTTCATATACCATTTTAGAAGAAAAAACAATGGGATGAAATTTTAGACAAAGTTACTTCATTTTGCTCAGCTTTTCACCAACAGAAGTTATGAGGTTTTTTATGGAACATGTGGTTGTATAAACTTTGGGGGTGGGGCTCATTCGACTGAAGATCAAAAGTTCTAATGCTCTTTTAGGAGCCAAATGTGACTGGAGGGCAACAAGCCCCCCTCACCTGTGTCTTTTTTCCCCAAATGGATTTGATCAAAATTTTGAGATAGTCATTTTGATCAAAACTGTTTGAAGGTCAAATAACTTTGCCTCTTGGGTTGACTACCCCAAGGGTTAGCTGCACGTTACAAACGTTGCTCATTGTTAACACATGGGGTTTTTTATTAGAAAAGAGGGCATCTTTGATCCTGGGTCTCCAAAAAGGCTTAGAGTATTAAGTTGAAACGTTAGGGAAATGCTGAGAGGGATACTAAACACAATCAAAACCCACTATGTGCTTGCTGGATTGTGAAAAGGGAATATCTAGCAATATATAAGAAATGGTTACCCAAGCCATGGCTTCAAGGATGGGATGCAGCCAATGCATTATGTATATAGTTTACTAACCCATCAAAAACAAAGCCAGATGGAGCAAAACAACAAGAAAACAAAAGAAAACACCACTTCAAAATAAGTAACACAAAATATAAAAGTCCATACAAAGTCAACAAGACAAACTTGCCAGTCCATTACTGTAATAGCAATTCAGCCCACGGGTGGCTGAAAATACACAAATTAAAACGCCAGATTTGCACTCCTATAGGATCCTCTGGGTCAACTATATTAAGCCTCCTAGACATGTACTAATTGCTTGTCCACAGGGGCACCTGCAGCTAAAACTTTGCAAACCTCTAATGTGCAGCTTGATGATTATGCCTATCACTCAGAATAAAAATTATCCAGCACGGGCCCAAGTACAGCAAATGAGGGAGCACTATAGCGATATAAAGTTGTGATAGAATTTGGCGATAAAATGTCCGCTTATTTGCAGCAATACGGCTGTAGGTGCTCGACGCGCGTTTGTGGAAGTGAGCCATAAGAAGCCGTAGGTTTCAGTAATTGAATGCCCAAACGGGAGACCTAGATACACAATAGAATTAACTAGCTCAACTTTAGCATTACCTAAGCGAACTGGCGCGTGCTCACTTTCTTTTGAATTAATCAACAACACAGTAAATTTGTCAGTTTTAAAGTGGAAGCATTTTATTTTATAAGTTCTCTGGAGTGGACTAAAATTTTCTTCCAGGCCACACTGAAAACGACTTAGATTAAAGACGTCATCTGCGTAACCAATCAAGGAGACGTCGATCCCAAGAAGAATATATGTGGTCAGGGCATTAGACTGAGGTTTAACAATGCTATTGTTAAATGCAGTCAGTGATTTAACAATAGCATTGTTAAATCACCGACTGCATCTGCTCAACATCACCAACCACCACCTACAGGATAATACCTTATTAAGGTGATGGCTGAGGGTATTCAGTTGAAACTCTCAAGGTGTATAGAAGAGAGATTGAAGAGTAACCAGGCCCCCTCCCTCAGTGGCCTCGTTGGGTATCCCTCACACCCCCACAGACCTTGGGCAAGGATTGTAAATTATTCTGGGTGTATATGTTTGATTCTGGGTGTATCCAAAAACACACTGGGTATTAAGGTGAAACTTTGGGCAATGTTGAGGGGTATTTGAAACTAAATCAAAAGGTGCTATGTGCCTACAGTCTATCAATGAGGAGGAATATGTAATATTTTAAGAATGACTGAGGGTGCCAAGTTGAAAACCATGACATGTTGAAGGAGATTTTCAAAAGTGGTTGGAGGGCTGCCAGTCCCTACCAGGCCCTTTTTAGTTACCCTTCTCCAAAAACATTCAATAAAAATTTTGAAAAAACCATCTTGTTCAAAATAGTCTAAAAGTCAAATAATTATGCTGGTGGGGAGTGCATAACCCCCCATAGCTTTTAAGAAGGATGCTCAACACAATGAAACACATTGTATGCATGCTGGTTGTTAAAAGGGCATATCAACAATGTCTAAGGAACAGCTGATGGCATTAAGTTGAAACTTTTTGGGGATGCTGAAGAGCTATTGTAGGACAATCAGTCCCCCCTTGTTCTTTTTGAACCATGTCAATACTTCATCTAAGAAGTCATTCTAGTGTGTTAGTGACCATTAGTTTCCTGAAGACTGCAAAATAAATTCAAGACTACAGCGTCCAAGTCTCCTTAATAATGATGGACAAAGAGATTTAACGTCATTTGCCTCTGGAGTCACTTAAGCTCAAGGGCGCCCACAGAAAATTTTCCAGGGGGAAGCAAGATACTAAAATAGCGGAGATTGGAGGAGAAATAGATTTTGTGAATTCTCAAATTTGGAAAGCCTTTTTTTCCACTGGGGGTATTTTCCAAGGGGGTAATCACCGGGGGGGGGGAGTAAACGCCTACCACCAGACTAATCATGATACCTTTAGACTGATCATATTTCAGACAGTGAGTGGTACAAAAATATGATTCTATACTGGTATAGAAAAACCAAGAGTTTTAATATAAAAAAAATGAACACTCTTTTACTAATATTTTTACTAATTACTATTAGTTTTACTATTCCATTTAAGCCATTTATTTGTAATTTATTTAGAATTATTTGTTGATTAATTATTAATTATTTGTTGATTTATTAGAAGATCAATATTTTTAATTCACAAATTCTGGTATCTTGACAAAATACCCATTCAGGTTTAAGCTAAAAGTTAAGTTTCATTATTATGAAAGAAAAGCAAGCAAAATTCCTAATATGATAAGACCTAATAGGATACAACCAATGGAACAGACACAGGATGATCATTATAGACTTAGGCAAAATTAGAATCTTACCCCTTATTTAGGATTATGTTTTAAAAATTAAGGAAAAAGAATATATATCTATATATATATATATATATGTATACATATATATATATATATATATATATATATATATATATATATATATATATATATATATATATATATATATATATATATATATATATATATATATATATATATATATATATATATATATATATATATATATATATATATATATATATATATATATATATATATATATATATATATATATATATATAACTTTCTTTGTTTATTAATTCCAAAATGCGGTAGGCCTAAGCTTTATCAAGCTTGTTGCACTATTGCTAGGGCATAAGAATGCCCTTGAGAATATTTAAATCTACACCCTAAATCTTGCTCCGATTTCGGTCTCCTTTAGGTAGATAAATAATGGCCTATATTGAGTTAATCTAAGATCTAAGAATTGAATTAAATTCTGAATTGATTCTAAACAAGTTTCATAGCAGTTCTTAAAGACAAAACAAAAATAAGAAATTCTTTTTCTTTGATTAGTTGTTACACTTCTATTTCCTTCCTACTCTGGTCTAAATTCCAGAAGGTGGGGGGGGCATGGCCCCCTGCGGGGGCCCATGCTTAACCTGCCACCCTTTTTTGTATATGCTTTTCAAGATATATTTTCCCAGGGATTTGACAGTTTTTCTTAGCTTGCTCCTAGTGAACTTCATATAACTTCATCAAAGTAGCTATTGATATCAAATTCTTGCATGCCTAATCCTTAAGTCATTGTTGTAGTGGTAGATACTACCTAGTAAAACACAATCTTTGGGCCATAGTAACCAAAACTTAAAAAAATGGGTTTTAAAAAAATCAATGCTAAAAAATACTCAACTAAAAGAAGTCCAGGAGTGGTAACTGTTATTGACTTTCAATTCAGCATTATTTTGTAGTCTTGAATATTTTTTTTAATTAAAAAATGAAACAGAAAAAAACATGTCTGAAACCTCTCGAAAATGGCCTTGGATAAAAAAGCACACCACTGGAAACACCATGTTTGAAAACCCTCCAATAAAGGTCTATAGCCCCCATATCAAAACCAAAAAGTCCAAACCAACAAAGTTTGAGGTTTCAAGTATTGTACTTGAACTTTTTTTTTTTTTGCAAATGGTGTCAAAACAAGTAGGACATGGCAGGTCACTTTCTTCAACAATAAAGTACTCTCTCCATCATCAATTCAAAACAATGGCTGTGAAACAAGAATGTTGTTTCACTTTATGAAAGTAATCTTGAGAACCAAGAGCTGGAAAAAAAGAGTGAAGAAGGACAATAGAAACCTGCAGAAAGAGAAAAGCAAATGCTTTTGCTGAAATTTTTTTCAGCACAAAAAGGCAGAAAACGCCTATTAGTGGTGCTTTCTTAAGATTAATTAAAAAAACTTTTTCCACAAAATAAGCTATTCAAAGAAAAGTAAAGAACTCCATTAAACAAAGATTTAGCAAAAATAAAATCAAATAATCTACCAAGCGTGAAATTACCACAAGTCAGCATCAATAAATAAATGAAACCCAAAACGAACAGAAATTACAATAAATAACCGAGTTAAACTCAAAACGAGCAGAAATTAACATAAGTTGGGTGCAAAACCCCTATGCCTTCCCAAGGCCAGAACAAAATTTGCACTTTACTGAAAAGATATAAATGTTTTTGCTTTTACAACTTTAATAAATCAAATAATATTAACATTTTGATTACTAAATATCAGTATGTGTTTATTAAACTGACAATGCACATTCATTTGTATTTTTTCAGTAGAGTGCAAAAATATCTGCCCCGAAAGTTTGAACATAATACCCTCAGTATTTCTTTGGATACTGCTGAGATGCCTTATTGGGAATTAGCATTATCACAGTGCATTTTGATTTAATCTTCAGGCAAAATTTAGTTTTTAAACATAATGGGCAAATGGGAGAGTGGGCGTGGGAGGGTTGGAGTGGAAGGGGGATTAGTAGCCCTCCAATCACTTTCGACTATTAAAAAGGACATTAGCTCTTTCTATTTTCAATCGAATGAGTCCCTTTCGAAGCTCCCAAGACAACTCCTTCAATACGAAGTGCCCTGGTCTAAACAACAACTTCAACAAATAATATCACAAATCACTTTCGACTATTAAAAAGGGCACTAGCCCTTTGAATTTCAAATCGAATGAGCCCTTTTTTGAAGTTTCTACAACAACGTCCTCTGTAAAACCTCATCTGCCCCCAGGGCATAACTTAAAACCCTTGCCCTGAGGGTTGTGGGGGAGTGCCTCAAAAACATATTTTCTATCTGGAAATCAACTAGCCTATGCTGAACAAAATGGCTATCTCAAAATTTTGATTGGATGTGTTTTGGGGAATGATGGGCGTGGGGAGGGGGGCTAGGGGCCCTTCAATCCCCTTCGACTATTAAAAAGGACACTAGCCCTTTGAAATTTCCAATCGAATAAGGGTGTTTTAAAGTTTCTACGACAACGACTTCTATAAAAACCTTGTATGCCCCTAGGGCATAACTTAAAACCCTTGCCCTGAGGGTTGTGGGGGAGTGTCCTCCTCAAAACCATATTTTCTATCTGGAAATCAACTGTGCTGAACAAAATGGCTATCTCAAAATTTTGATTGGATGTGTTTGGGGAAATGAAGGGCATGGGGGGGGGGGGCTAGTTGCCCTCCAATCTCTTTCGACTATTAAAAGGGCACTAGCCCTTTGAATTTCAAATCGAATGAGCCCTTTTTTGAAGTTTTTACAACAATGCCTTCTATAAAAACCTTATATGTCCCCAGGGCATAACTTAAAACCCTTGCCCTTAGGGTTGTGGGGGAGTGTCCTCCTCAAAAATATATTTTCTATCTGGAAATAAACTAGCCTATGCTGAACAAAATGGCTGTCTCTAAAAATTTTGAGTGGATGTGTTTGGGGGAATGATGGGCGTGGGGGGGGGGCTAGCTGCCCTACAATCACTTTTGACTTTTAAAAAGGGCACTAGCCCTATGACATTTCCAATCGAATGAGCCTGTTTTGAAGTTTCTACGACAACGCCTTCTATAAAAAACGTTATATGGCCCCAGGGCATAACTTAAAATCCTTGTCCTGAGGGTTGTGGGGGATTGTTATCCTTAAAAACATATTTTAGATGTGAAAATCAACTACGCTAAAGAAAATGGCTATCTCATAATTTTGATTGGAGGTGGGTGAGGAACTGATGGGCATGGGGGGGGGGGGCTAGTTGCCCTCCAATCACTTTCGACTATTAAGGGCACTAGCCCTTTGAATTTCCAATCGAATGAGCCTGTTTTGAAGTTTCTACGACAACGCCTTCTATAAAAAATCTTATATACCCCCTGGGTATAACTAAAAACCCTTGCCCTGAGGGTTGTGGCGGAGTGTCCTCCTCAAAAACATATTTTCCCTTTGGAATGGCTATCTCAAAATTTTGATTGGATTTGTTTGGGGGAATGATGGGCGTGGGAGGGAGCTAGTTGCCTTTCATTAAAAACTTTATAATCCTTGCCTACATAACTTACAAACCTTGCCCTGAGGGCTGTGGGGGGAGGGGTTGCCATCCTGAAAGACCTAATTTCCAAAACTTTTAACTACATTGGTAAAATGGCTATCTAAAAATTTTGATTGGATGTGTTTGGGGAAAAGTTGGGCGTGAGAGGGGTATTAGTTGCCCTCAAATCACTTTCGACTATTAAAAAAGGTACTAGCCCTTTGAAGTTCAAGTCGAATGAGCCCTTTTTCAAGTTTCTACAACAAAGATTTCAATAAAAAACCTTATATGCCCCCAGGGCATAACTATAATTCTTGCCCTGAGGGTTGTGGGGGAATGTCCTCCTCAAAAATTTATTTTCTATCTCGGAATCAACTATGCTGAACAAAATGGCTATCTTAAAAAAATTTTTGGACATGTTTGGGGGACTGATGGGCGTGGGGGGCGAGTTGCCCTCCAATCAGTTTCGACTATTATAAAGGGAACTAGCCCTTTGAATTTACAATTGAATGAGCATTTTTTGAATTTTCTATGACAACGACTTATTTAAAAACCTAAAAACCTAGCACTGAGGGTTGTGGGGGAGTATCCTCATCAAAAACTTATTTTCTATCTGGAAATCAAATATGCTGAACAAAATGATTATCTCAAAATTTTAATTGGATGTTTTTGGGGAAATGATGGGCATGGGGGGGGGGGGGCTAGTTGCCCTTCAATAACTTTTGACTATTAAAAAGGGCACTAGCCCTTTGAATTTCCAATTGAATGAGCCTTTTTTTAAGTTTCTACAACAACGCCTTTTATAAAAACCTTATACGCCCCCAGGGCATAACTTAAAACCCTTGCCCTGAGGGTTGTGGGGGAGTGTCCTCCTCAAAAACTTATTTTCTATCTGGAAATCAATTATGCTGAACAAAATGGCTATATCAAAATTTTGATTGGATGTGTTTGGGGGAATGAGAGGCGTGGGGGGGGCTAGTTGCCCTCCAATCACTTTCGAATATTAAAAAAGGTACTAGCCCTCCGAAGTTCCAATTGAATGAACCTTTTTTGAAGTTTCTATGGCAATGCCTTCTATAAAAACCTCATATGCCCCCAGGGCATAACTTAAATCCCTTACCCTGAGGGTTATGGGGGAGTGTCCTACTCAAAAACATATTTTCTATCTGGAAATCAAATACGCTGAACAAAATGCTATCTCAAGATTTTGATTGGATGTGTTTGGAGGACTGATGCGCGTGGGGGGGGGGCTAGTTGCCCTCCAATCACTTTCGAATATTAAAAAGTGCGTTAGAAGTTTCAATTTAAAATCAAATAAACCCCTTTTGAAGTTTTTTTGACGACCTCTTCCGTTTGAAGTACCCTGCTTTAAAGGAAAAAATAATAAAGAGTACATTGTCCCGGCATTGTTCTTATATGCCCTCAGGGCATAACTTAAAACCCTTGCCCCGAGGGTTGTGGGGGATAGTCCTCCTCAAAAACGTATTTTATATCTGGAAATGAACTATGCTGAACAAAATGGCTATCTCAAAATTTTGATTGGATGTTAGGGGGAATGGTGGGCGTGGGGGGGGGGGCTAGTTGCCCTCCAATTATTTTCGACTATTAAAAAGGGCATTAGCCACTCCAATTTCCAATCGAATGAACCCTTTTCGAAGTTTCTACGACAACTCCTTCGATACAAAGTGCCTGGGTATGGAAAAAAAAAAACTTCTTGTGCCCACATCGTTTTTTACTTAGGCAGCGCTAGCGCGCTGCCTATGATAGAGGGCTTGAACCCTCCTGTTCATGGTTTTAGAACCGTAAAAATTGACTTAGTCTGTTATAATTTCCATTCTCTAGCATTTTAACCCTCTTCAGGCAAAATAAATGTCTTGTGGCACAGAATGGCTGAAAACGCCACTTGGCAAAGGTTTGTCAGTATGGTGGGCTGAAACTTCCCTTTTAGGGGATTTAGATCATGAAAAACTGATTAGCTATCTTAGAATTTCAAATCTATGGGATTTCAACCTTCTATGGGAAGAAACTGACGTTTTATGGTAGAAAACACCACTTTGGTGTGGTTTGTAAGACAAGGCTCAAAACCTCCATTTTAGGGTTTTAGATCAAGGAATATTGATTAGCTCTCTCGTAATTTCCATCTTAAAACTTGTATTTTCTGGCATTTTGAGTCTCTTTGGGCCATACTTAATGTTTGGTGGCACGAAATCGGAGAAAACTCCCTCTTAGTGTGGCATAATCTCTTTTGTTATTCGAAGCAGACACTACATCCAATGATTTTCTTTAGAAGGAATCCTCTCCCAACATTCTATGATCACTGATTTTGTATGATTACCCCTCAGGGAGAAGAAGAAGAAAAAAGGAGACACATAACTGCTTCCCATGCGAAAAAAGTGATTTTCCATGTTGTGCAAGGTGGGGACTGTAATTCACCTGTACATGGTTTTCACCCACAATATTTCCAATGGTGCACTTGTAATTTTGATCTGACACTGGGGTTTCAGGCTTCTTTATCAAATTTCCCCAAATATGTTTTTGTGATTAACTTATACTATCAAGATTAACTATAATTGGAGTTACGACTTAAGAAGCAGCTTCTAATGGTAATTCTTTCTCTCTAAGCAGTCTTTTTTAAATGTGTTTTTTAAACTCCCTGGTATAATGAGCTGTGGATTTTGGTACTATGGGTTCTGGACCTATTATGTTGCAGCTATTATTGCAGCAATGATTAGCTTGGCTTGTGTTTGACTTGCTTTGATTTCTTATTGACTTGCAGAGTATGTAATGTTACTTTTGAATATTATGTTTATTTAATAAGCTTGTTATTATGCCATTCAAGGATAAAGCTAATGGAGTTATTATTTCTAGAGACTATTTGCTGACATTCCACCTTGGGAAAAAGAACTATCCTTATTTCTTCCTGATGTAGCTTTTACAGACCTGGCATTGATTCTGGCACTAATATATCAGGGCGAAGTGTATTTGGAACTGGGTCAAGGTTCAAATGTTTTTGAGCTGGTTACCATGTTTGAACTTTCCATTGTTAAAAGAGGTAAGCTGCAACCGATCACTACACAGGCAAAAAACTTACACAGGCAAAAAAAGACAAGAAAATTAAATGGTAACCTCATTTAGATCTGAAGCTCTCAGCTGTTTTGTTTCTTTTTTTCCCTTTAAAAATTTTCACACAAAAGATTTCTGTTGCATACAAGTCCAGTGGACTTGTATGGAGTTGTATGGATTACCCTTACTCCATGCCTATCTACTTTAGTTCTGCCCTAGGATGGATGATAGACTATCTATTAATAAGTGAAATGACGTCATTTTTTTTAATTCTGAAAAAGGGTTATGCCAGCTTTGTCTCTCACTGAGACTATCTGCCTTAGCTCTACTAAAATCCGCCATGGCTCTCTGAGTTTTTATTCACTTACACCAAGCTGATTTTAATTCAAACTTCATTTGACTATGTTGGAAAAATGGGAGGAAAATAGTCGAAAATTTCAAATAACGTAAAGAAAACTTCGGTAAAACGTGGCTAGTCAAATTAGTAGAAATGACAAGCCAAATGGCTAAAAACCCTCTATAATAATATAACACAGAAATATTGAAATTTTACAGCAAATAACTAAAAATGATTATTGCTTCTTGTAAATATTGAGTGCATAGCTGAACCTGCCAATAGAACCAAAACACGATAGAGTCCCGTTACGCCTCGCCTGTTCATTGGGTGAGTGAACAAAATCTCAAGATGAAGAAAAAAATGTGGACTAGCACCAGTAGAAGCAAAAGACAAACTAACAGACGTGGAGGTTTTGCCCCCTATAAACAAGCATATTCAATCCTAAGAACTAAAGATGTCTCACCGATCACAAATCTTTTGGGGCTGCCTTCCTCCTGACTACTGTGTATGGCCTAAGAGTGACAACTTTTCATACATTGGGCCGCTTTCCTCAACTTCTAACTTAGACCATGTTGTTTCTTTGTTCGGCAGTCACGAGGTCAAAGTTTTAAAAGAAGGATTCTATTCTGAACCCCTTGCTATCTCTACTTGCTTTTGCTCCTCCCCGTCTATGGCTCAAAATAAAGAATCAAATTGGTTTTCCTACCGAGATGGGAAAAATGTGTCAAGTGAGTCCTTCAGTAAAGTCTGTGACGAGATGCTGAGCAAAATCAAAGTGCCTTTCAATCTTTTATGCGATCGTTCTGTGCTGCCACAAAGTGAAAAGAACATCTCAATTGAGCTCACTTCCTACTTGGCACAAATAAATCACTTGCTGAAATGTGCTGAAATAAGCGCCGTTCCTCTTTGATGTGCTCATAAAAAGTCTCAGCTAGAAGATTGGTCAAAAAACAGAGATCTAGTGAATGTGTGTAATTCGAGCAAGTTGTAGCTTTCTGTTTGGAATAACTGCGAACATCAAATATAGGGCATAGTAAATGACTTGAGGCTCCGTATAAAACAGAAATTTAACAAGGAACTGAAAAACCATAAGTTAACGCTGATTCAGAAAAATATAAGCTGTATTGCTGAAGACCCCTCCAGACTTTAGAAGTATAGCAAGCCTACCAAAGCCCAGAGTGCTAGTGTGCCTAAAAACAAGTGGGTTGAATTTTTCGCGAGGGAGTTCAGTGCTCCCAACAAAAGCACGGAGGAGTTTTTTGAAAAACAGCTTGACCTTGTACTTTCAAATAAGACGGAATCTTTCCTGTTTGTGTTGCCAAGTGCTGTTCACTCTTTGATTCCGAAGTTAAAGAAAAAATCTTCCTCTGGTGTTAATTATATTTCAGTTAGGCACCTGCAACTTGCAGGCTCTTCAATCGAGCAACATTTAGCACTACTGTGATAGATGATCCTTGTCCGCGGTGTAGTCCCTTTGCAGTTTTGTTTCTGACAAATGACTCCCATCCTTAAAAAAGGGCAAAAAGGACGTGTCGTTATGCAATTCTTATTGCCGCATTACCAGTCCGTGTACTACTTTCAAGCTCTTTGAGTCATTTTTGATTAAAGACATTGAAAAAATTGTTCCTGCCCTCCTCGTCAGTTTGGGTTCCAGCGAGGGTTAGGCAGAGAGCACGCTCTCTTTCTGCTTATAAATGTACTGAAGGATATTATATAAAGAGGTGATTTCTTATTCTTGTGTGCACTCGATGTTGCAACAGCCTTTGACTCTTGTATATTTTCGCAGGGTTTGCTTGAGGCCCAGTTGAAAGGTACTGATGCTGTGATAATTACTTGTTTAAGATACATGTATAAAAATCTGAAGGCTGGAATTGAAGATGGTAGTCAACTATTTCCGATTCAGAAAGGTTTACGCCAAGGAGCTCTGACTTCTCCAGTTTTGTTTAATAATTGTGTTACCAGGGCTCAGGATAAGTTAAACTGTACATTTATCTTCAAAGGAGTTCATCTTTTGTTAGTTACGTTTGCGGAGGACTTACTAAACTTTTCCTGTATTTTCCAAGGATGCTCTTCAACTTTTGAGCTTCTCCAAGATGAGCACGAACACATTGGTTTGACCTTTAATGCTGATAAAACAGTTGTTCTACCATTCAACTATAAAGGGAATAGAAATTCAATAAGTGTATCCGGCTCTGAAGCTCCTTTAGCTAGCAGCCTTACTTACCTGGGCATGCCTATTGGAGCAAACCTTAAAAGAAACTGTAAACCTGGCAATGAAGAACTATGCTCGTAAGACCCGAGCTGCGTATGACTCCCTGGCTTCAAACGCGTCGTATATGAGTATAGCTCACCGTTCTCAGTTATATAATAGCCTAACAGTTCCTCATTTACTTGCCCCTGCTACTGTTTGGTCTTTTTTTAATTGTGTTAAGAGAAAGCAAGTTCATCGCCTTTATTTTAAATGTACAAAGCATTTAATAGAACTTTCAACTTGGACAAGTAACTCTTCTCTGTAAAGAAAGTATCAACTGGTTAACTCAGCTGGGGTTACTGAAAGGTGCATTTGTGATTTCTCTACTGAATGCCAGAAGTCTTTACATCTTTGTTCATTTTTGTTTATCCCTTGTTTGTAGTTGTGTGTGTTTTTATTTCAGTTATTTCCTTTTTTTGTTTTTTCTTGATTTTTACTCTGTCTTTTCATGGGCTCTGCCCATATTTTTGCGATGGGTTATAAATAAGAAGATTTATTGATTGATAAAGCATAAAATTAAATAAATCTAAAATTAAGAAATAAAACAACAAAGCAATATAAGAATATACAATTTATACTGCTGTAATTGAGCACCACAGTTGTTGGTTAGAGTTAATTCAATGAGAACACCAAAGCGTTTGTTTTCTTAAAACATTTTTTTCTCTCTTTGTTTTTTGTCATGCGTGGCCAGTTCTGCTTTAGATCTTTCATTTGTTCATTGGGCGCTCAGAAATCCTTGTCGTTTTTTCATCATTGTATTTGTCACAAATTTTATCTTGTCTATTGTCCTTCCTTAATCATTTTCTTCATTTTAGAGGTAATTTAGTAAAAGAGACTTTCTTTTTAGAGAGAAAGTAAAAGACCTTTTTTATTTTTATTTCTAATTCTTGCTGCTATAAAGCTCTACTCTTCAACTTTTCTACAATTTCCTTTGTGTTGGGCTCTGGATTTTCCCGTTGTTCCTCATTTCTCTTTACTTCAAAAGTTAATTCCGTTTAAATTGATTTCCTTTACATTTTCTTTAAGCTGTCTATCTGTCTTTCTTACTACTTCAAAGCTCTGTTCTTTGACTTATCTGTAATAGTACAGGCAAACCAGAGTTTGACCCCAAACACATTTCAACATAAATTACTTTTACACCATTCTTTAGAGAAAAAAAAGCTGAAGCACATATCCAAAGTTGTGCATTATAGGCTAACGCAAAACTAGTTTTTTTTTTTGGTTTTCGATTAAATTTTTTATTTTTTTCAAAAAAAAAAATGAATATTGGTTATTCGTATATTAAGTATAATACCCATGTTAAATGAATAGCTGAGTCCAAAAAATAAAGCAAATTCTATGTGT
Organism: Artemia sp. Qi Xiang Cuo; assembly: GCF_049724085.1. Taxonomy (NCBI): domain Eukaryota; kingdom Metazoa; phylum Arthropoda; class Branchiopoda; order Anostraca; family Artemiidae; genus Artemia; species Artemia sp. Qi Xiang Cuo. Next base: position 449,000 of record NC_142797.1, read on the forward strand.
AATATACCAGAAAAAAGTTTCATAATCATGAATATGTGATTTCACCCTTCTCATTATTGTGACCTCTTTTTCACCATACTATCAGAAGGCAGCTATTCTGACATAAAATGATGAGCTGAGCCCAAAAATCAAATTAACCTAATGTAATTTCTACTAGAAAATCCGTTTCATATTCTTCGATATGCACTTTTCTATTTTCAATTGATATGTTTCTTTTAGCAATTACTGCCATCAATTCGTCGATTTTTGTTAAAAACAAACTGCAATTGAAATGATTTTACACCATAATGTAGAAGAAAATAATCTGGACTTCGCGTCTGAATCTGCTAATTCTCGGTTAATAGAAAACTATTTTCTTTGAGCATTGATTCAATTGTCTGAATTTACTAATAAAAAAATTAGACTGTTGTCAGAGTCCGTGTTTCCGGAGCTATTATTTCTGTCTGTTGTAAAAAGACGAGATGAGTTCAGACAGGGTAGCAAATTATACGTACAGTATATAAAAAAAGTCTCAAAATCATCAATACGAGATTTTTACGCTTCTCGTCGTCGTGATCCCAATTTTTTTCTACCACACCTTCTTTCGATGGATAAATTTTCGGTTTTTAGATCTAATAATTAGTTAGCCTGAACCTGATCGTCGCTGACTCCATCACCTGATGGGTCGGCCTAAACAAAGTGATTGCAAGATGTTTGTTAAAACATTAAGAATATTAGAAAAAGAAAATCATCTATGAAACTAGTCTCAAGCAGCCGAGACTTAAAATAGTGACGAAAACCACACTGCCTTTCCATAACAGACAACAAAAGCACGAAAAACAACAGGAAAATCTTTTTGCAAGACAGCAAAAAGATTTCCCTGTTGTTCTTCGTGCTTTTGTTGTTTGACATTTAAAATCCCTCTTAGATTAAACTATTACCAACACACTGACTAGTCTTCACAACTGATAAAATTATCGAATCAACTTCATGAACATTTGAAATACATAATCGAACTCCGACTAGCATTTACAACTCATTTTTTTGAATGAGATGTTTAAGCTTCAATGTTGTTCACATTATTATAACTTTCGATTATTAGAGAGTCATAACTTGCTCTCCCTTTGCACGTTTTTAGCCTGCTGTGTAAGCTAAGCCTTACTTAAATTAGCTATATCTTATTGAGCTGCATTCCAGTTTACGGAAGCACTTCACAATTTTAAGAAATAGTTGAGAGGCTGGTGGGACGTCAGTAGTCAATATATGCAAGAAGTCATATTTATTTTTCCAACCCCATTCCTCGGCTTTAAGTTCAGAATCAGGAACTCCACTCCATACCTGAACTTGGTAGAAAACCCCGTAACTGTGGAATTTTGCCGGATCAGAAGTTGGTGGTAACTGATCTGGGTGGACGAACGTGCTAGCAGTAGTCACCTTCTTTTTTAAAAAAACATCTTGCAGACTTCATTCAGATTTCCCCCTTTTGATGAGCCATACATCATGAGCAGAGCGTCTTCTCCAGCAACCCTTACTTCCTCCTTTGAAGCTGACTTCAGCCTGAAGACTGCAGCTGATGTACGAAAATCGGTATCTGTCATTAGCTTCTTCAGTGCAAGGCCTTTTCCCACACTGTGAGTCCGGGAAGTAGAGTCACAGCCTAAGATGGCGTGAGCAAAAAGAATCAGATGACATGTCTCCTGGCCCAGCTTATTTTTCAATTTGTGAATATCCCATACTCGGGGAGCTTTGCTTGACTTTTTTTTCAGGTATAATGATAGTACAATAGAACCAGAATATCAGTATCATCTCCAATGACGGCAGTTTCGTAATTCCGGGAAGAATCAACAGCAAAATGCACAACTGAGAAATCTGTATCACCCGGTGCATGGACCGCGACGATGCCCTTTGATCGGAGATAAACAGTCAACGTGCAGATAAATCTGGCCTTTTTTTCTTGCATGACAAGAACTCAACCTTTTTTACCTTCAGCTGCATATCTGATGACAAGAAGGTCTCACGGCTGACTATGCTACTTCTGATCGACTGGGCCGTATCCTTTATGGTAGCTCCACCATCGTAGCCGTCGAACACAATAGTGGCAGATGGATACTTTTGGGTCACGTGAGTACGGTAATGGTCAAGGATTTCGCAGTATCGTTCGTCTTTGGCCGGAGGAATTCTGTGCAGAAGAGCTCCACCGTCGATGATATATCGAATGCTTTTGGGAGGGGAAGTAGAGCGCTCTCCAAGATTGCAAGCCTGTGCTATAGCCTTGGCAAACTTTGGCTTGTTCGGAGACCGGAGCATGCAAGAACTGTCAAAAAGTGATGCCGGGTAGGAACACAGTTCGTGTTAAAAGTACTCAGATTCCGTGAGATTGATCCTCTTTGCTAGCGTGATGAACCTCTGAAAAAGGAGACAGGGGTCAAGTCTTTTGCAATCTCCACCTGGGTTCGGCTTTACAATAAGTCGAAGTCTCTGTGATTTCCGTCAAAACACAAAATCAGCAACCAGGTTTCCATAAAAGGAGTCAATAACGTTGAGACTTAAAGCTCTAGCAGATTCAACGTAGCGAGATTCATAGGCTGTCAGACAATTGGTAATGCTTAGTTGCAAATCCCCTGTGAATGGTGATCCTTTTTCTAGTAAATCAACAACGATCTGGGTGTGCTTACAGTCTGTTAGCTGTCTCAACTCGGACGTATCCTTATGTTGTTCACTAGTTCCATAGAAAACCTGTGACATACCCTCCATCAGAAGATTTAGTGCAGAGCAGACTGGTTGAGACAGAACCCATAAAGACCTTTGAACCTCTGTCATACCACTTTCACCGGTAAGGCCACCAGCCGTCTTGAGACAACGCATGAGCTTCGGTTCAATGACAAGATCCCCCAGCCCAGAATCTATCAGAATGTCTGATCACATGCATCCCATTCTGGAAGGCTTGATAAACGGCAGGATGGGTTTCTTGGAGCTTGACCATTTGCTGGATAGAACGCTGGCAGGATTTTGTGCAATTGTTGTGCCCAGATGCAGCCAGATAAGGTAGCATGTCAGAGATGTAATTTAAGTGGAGATCCAATGACCCAGACCGTTTGGCTCTTAAGAAGTTTTGCTGAACGTATACCATATCGGAGCATTACAAACCTCGGGAACCTGACGTTCAACGTCATCTTTTAACACAAGATGTTTTTCAAGGCGCAATTATCTTCTTAGTAGATGTCTGTGAGAAGAAAAAAGATAAACCAGTACTTTGATATAAATTTTCAAGAGTTTTACTACGTACGGTTGGATACATTAGTTTACCATTTCAGACTGTAGATCTTTGGTTGAAATAACAAACAAAAATGATCTCTTACCTTTAAATATCAAGTCAATGGGAAAGGAGAACATTCGCAGTGAAACTGTTTTAGCTTGTTAGGTGGCAGATACATCGAATGACTTTTTGTATCTATAGATGGCAATGTATCAAACACGGGCGCTAACGTTACTTAATAAATGATTACTCGGGGTAATTTTCAATTGTGACTTTTTAGCTTACGGCTTTATCCGGGAAATCACTTGGACAAAGCGTGGGACGAAACGATGATATTATTTATTGCATACGAAAGTCATAAAATTGGTATAGTTGCCTTCCGTGCGTTAACTGGTCTTCTAAACGAGCCAGCTGTAATTTATCAGCCCACTTATTTATCCTTTTTTTTTTTTTTTTTCCAACAATCGACGAATTGGTGGAAAATAAGTACTAAAAGAAACATGTCAAATGAAAATAAAAAAGTGCATATTGATAAATATGAAACTGGTTTTCTAGTAGATATTACATCAGGTTAACTTGATTTTTGTGCTCAGCTCATCATTTTATGTGAGAATTGTTACCTTCTGATAGTATGGTGAAAAAGAGGTCACAACGGTGAGAAGGGTAAAATCACATATTGATGATTATGAAACTTTTTTCTGGTACACTGTACATCAAATTTGCTTTCATTTTCGGTCTCAGCTCTTCATTTTACATCTGGGCGGTACTTCATATACAGAAAACGAACATATATTAATTGTTCATGTTTTTTAGAAAAAACTGAAAAAATTGACACGTAAAGCAAAACAAAAAAACTAGTTTTGCGTCGATTTAGAATGTGCAACTTTAGATATGTCGTTAAGTTGTTGTTTTTTTTTCTCTACAATATGGTATAAAAATCATCTCTGTTGCAATTTGTTTGGGGTCGACCCATATTTTTGGCTAGTTTGCCCGTACCGTACTATAATTCCCTTCTTTGACCTCTGGATTTTTTTCATTGCTCTACATTTATCATAAATTTTCATCTGTTTCAATATCTTTGCTATCTTTCATTCTTTTTCCATTCTCTTTAGTTCAGGATTATTTTAATTTAATTGACCTCCTTTATATTTGCTTGAAGACGTTTATTTATTTTTCTTGTTGTCTTAAAGCTCTATTCTTTGACTTCTCTGCAAACTCCTTGTTGTTGATCTCTGCATTTTTTCATTGCTTCACACTTAGTTATGTTTTATTATCTGTTGGTTTACATTATCAGGCTTTTTTATTTAATTAATAATTTATTTTTTTCAAAATTACTTAATTTAATATTGTTTCGTGCTGCTTTATTTTTTCTGCTTCCTGCTTCAAAACTCTTCGAAGTATATTTTGTTTTCCTTTTTGTTGTTGCTTTTGTGTATTTATAAACTTCCAATTTTAGAAACTGACGTAGCCTTAGTTAGTGATGCTGATGCTATTCATGGAATAAGAGAGAGAACTTTGTTATCTGAACGTTCTGAAAATATACCTAATAGGAATCCACTCCATATTCCAGAGGCAGGGGAACAAACAGCGTTCACAGAATGGAATGAAGATATTAGCAACAATGAAGGTAGCTGTGATTTTTTCTATCAAAATATGAAATCTCCAGTAAACTAAGAAACTTATTTCTAAAATTATCTGAGGACAGGTATTCGGGAAGTGTTTTCTTGTGGCTTGTTCTCCTCTCACTCCCCCCCCCCCCACTATCTCTTTTTTCTAGGCATATTTACGCGATGCAAATTGTTAGTAACAGCTAATGGGAATGTATTAATCTGGCAGGAAATTCGAAAATGGGATCTTCAAATGTAAACAAAAATTTTAGTTGGCATTTCTAATTTCAATGCTAGTAAAAAAGGAATACGATACACAACTCTAAATAAAATAATAAAAAAGAAGCGGTGCCACCATTTCTTAGTGAAGTAATTTGAAAATTTTTATTTTTAGAATTTTTTAATTCCTTGCTCAAAGTCCACCAACGATTCTTATTGACAGAAGTTAGTTAAATCGCTACTATCATATTTTTTTTGTTGGGACAGCAAGACCTTACATGCTTTTTATATACAGTTTTTTATGTCCTCTAAGGAACCTTGACTAAATAATTCGGAGAAGAAACCATCAAAGGGTCGAACCCTGACAAAACCTATAAAAATTTCCCTAAGAGCAGCAACTGGTTTCCTATTTTCCTTAAAATTTCCCTAAGAACAGCAAGTGTATGATGAAATTGACTCGACAAGATCAATTTTATTAGGTTGGTAGTAAAATGTACTCAATTCTTCTGGTTAAATGAACAAGAAATTAATTTGAAGGAGCACATTTGTAGATAAAAACCTACCAGTAATAAATCAAAAATTAATAAGAATTATAATGGGTCTGATGCAAATAAAAGAACAAAAGTATAAGTTTAAGGGCAAACGTCCTGATTTTGTGGATTTTAGCAGTTTTTTGTAAGGGAATTCTTCTTGAAACAATTATGGTTCCCAAGGATTTAACCTTCTTAATAAAACCAAACTTTCGTTTAGTTTTCTAGTTAAGTTAAGTTAAGCGTGACTATTTTTTATTTTATATGTATTTACTTTTTTCTACACTCCTAAAGATAAGAATAGAATAGATTTATTGAATAAAAAGAGCTTTCATAGTTTTGGCCGCAACTAAATAACGCTATTTTTTTACAACATTGGCCACTACAGTGAAACAAAAAAAAAATTACGAACGATTAAATGCACTAACAAAAATAAGGGACAAAAGAGTTCACGAAACGGTTTGTACAGCACCTTGGGGATTCAGTTTTGATTTTGCTTCGGGTATTCACGCGTTTTGTACATGGAGGTGGTAGTAACGAACGGCGCTTATCACATGCGAGTAATGAATGTCCAAACTTGAGCATTAGTTCTTATCGGCGCCCAGGGAGAGACGTATTTTTCAGCGACTCGAGAGCGGACTCATAAGACACGTGACTTGCACCGGGTATGGTTTTTGTAGCATGTTTCTGTACAGTTTCGATGTCACTACTTAGGTATTCAGTAATGTGCACTTGTGGGCCCCAGACTGGGCATCCGTACTCGAGTAATGGCTGCACATAACACAAATATGCCATTCCGACTTGTGTTGTAGAAAAACCTAGGCGCCGCAAAGTCACTAACGATCTTAAGGCGTAATTTCCTTTTTTCACTAGATTTGCAACATGCGGGCTAAAGGAGCAGTCTGAGCTAAAAGCGACACCGAATATAACTGCGGTTGAGGCGGCTGGGTACCATGGTTCAGGACAGGAGAGATCACGTTTTAGAGGGTTGAACCTCATCACTATTGTTTTACTCTCGTTGATTTGACACTGGATGACGAAGGTTGACTTGAGGTCACTACTGAATGTGGAACGACTTGGAGCTCGGCAACCAGGTACTTCAGCAGGTTAAATAAGTCGTCAACTTATTTAAACCGATCGTCAACTCCCGAGAGTACGAAGTTTATAACTGCTAGAAATAGTAGGGCTGCAAGTTTGGTGCCCTGGGGTGCACTGCACGTAATTTTGGCCCATTCTGAATCGAGATCCCCCGGGAATAGCGTGTAGACACACTGATAAAGGCCGCGAAGAAAATTGATAACAAGTAGCAGAATATGCTTCTTTGTACCCATCGCCTTCAAGTTCTCGGCAGCGATAATATGGCGGATTAGGTCAAACGCTTTTCGATAATCAGCTAAGCAAGTCCACAATGGTATTCCTTTGATCTAGCCAACCAGTTATGAGGTGGAAAAGTCTCACCAAATAGTGAGTAGTGCTACTTCCCTTTAGACAACCGTACTGGAAGGGGTCTAAGGAATGGCAAATTTGAGAAAGAAGTTCGTGGTAAATGAAAGATTCGGTCACTTTAGGTTGATTGTGAGTAAATAAGATTGGCCGTAAGTGGGTACTCGGTTTAGGACCATTTAGTTTGAGTACTCCTTTTGCGTCTACCTTCTTCCATATTCGAGCACACTTTCGTTCCTTAAAATACAGATTAGTCACTGACGTTAGGGGTTTGGCAAGGAAAAGCGTTCATTCAATCAGTTACTTTACTGCCATGTCTTCAGGATACGAAGAACAGTTCTTTTTCAGCTTTTCTATCTCCTTGAAGACCGAATATTCGGTCACTTCAACGATCGATTCTTCAGAAGAATCTCTTATCAGTGTCTCAATTTTACAGTCACTAACGGGAGTGCAAGTTGTTTGAGAAAAATGTGTTTACTTCAGTAGATGTCACTAGTGTTCCGTTATCTTTATGTATTTTAATGTCACCGGTTATTTTCTTTCCGGTCAAGCGTTTGACCTCAGCTGCGCGTTCAGGGTACAAAATGTAGAAAAGGTTGTAGTTCATTTGACGACTTCTTCATTTTATAATTTATGCATTCCCAAAAAAGACCCTTCCTCCTTACTCGTTAGACTATTTGTTCCCTTCCTTTCGGTCTTCCTTCTATTTACAGCTATTCAACTACCCTTCTATTCTTGAGATTAAATAAAAAGCAAGTTTTTTCAACTGATTGTAAGGATCATCACATTAAAACTAAAAACTAACATAAACTATTCCGTATATGAGTCGGGCTGCCCCCTCCCCCAATACCCTGCTCACGCTAAAGGTGGGATTAAAAAAAAGCATCTGACTAATTAAACAGCTCTTGTGTCTCAGAAGTCGTTCTTTAAGAATTGGGACAAAACCAAATTTTTTTCATTTGGAAAAAAAAACATGTTGTCTTTTATTTCTGATCGTTTTTAAAAAAAGGTCGGAAATCCCCCTCCATGGAAATTTTTCTCGGACCCCTCCTCCCCCCCCATCCCCGTTGGAAAGTTTTTCCTGTTGAATATTCCCCTATGGAGAATTTCATTTGCGGAAAACCTCCCCCGGATAATTCCTCCAAAACATCTCCACGTATAGAATTGAGTTGCCAGAGAGAAACTCAGACAAATAAAAATAATTTCGTAGAGGAATTCTGGAAAATTCTCCCTGCAAGATTTCCCCTGGAAAGTTCACCTCCCGGAAACTTTCCTCTCCTCAGAAAATTCAATTTTTGTGGAACCGATTTTCTGATGTTAGACCAAAAGGGATTTATAGAACAAAAAGAGAGGACAGAGAAATTTTTGCTCGTGCATATTTAAGAAATAGCCTACTTCAAAGAGAGAAGGGAAACAAGAATCATAAGAGAGAGTAGGAGTAATGAAAATTGTGTCACGGGGGTAGGAATTTCCGTTTAGATAGGATGTTGTACCACATATGGTGGTACATTACAAGTACTTCAAAGAGAGCCAGAAGAGGGAGCAATGAAATTTTCGACTCATGACTCAGGATATCTGTTTAGATAGGATGAATACCAACCACAGGGTAATGCAGGGGTTCCCAATATTTTTGTACTCTACAGCATATTCTAAAATATCGGTAGGGTGACGCGCACCACCTATTTTTAATCGACAAACTCCTTCCATAAGTTCTCATTCCCATAATTTTCTTTCTTATATTCATTATTTATTAATATATGATAAACAAAAATGTTTCAAATACTAAAATTACTATTCAAATTATATTCACTCAGAGAAATATATTTTTAGAAAACGTAAACAAAAAACGTGTCGATGTGACCTTTGGCATTGTAAATCATTGACCATCGCTTCGTAATTAGGAGAGTATGATGATGATCTGTTAGAAAACAATCATAAAGATGCTCATTGGTGAGTCAAGTTCATGTTTGAAAATAATGATTTGCATAAATTTGTCAAACCAAATATGATTGGATTTTATTTATCTGCCAAAAATGGGTCCTCTGTCCACGGTATTCCAAAAGTCCTCTAATATTAATGATTTTAAAAAAATATTATTTTTGGTCCAAAATTTCTAACTCTAGTTCTTCTAGTTCTTCTTGAATGAAATTTGCAATGTATGTGGCCATTTTCATTACATTTATTCAGAAGTAAAAGGACTGATACAGAAGAAAACAATTGGCTCGATATGTGTTAAGTGCAAAAATCTGTCTTCAAACTGTTTTTTTTTCAACACTTGAAGATGCTTAATAAATAATGACCTCTTTAATTCATTGTTACCTAGCATTTTCTTTATGTATGAAAAAGGCACAAGAGAATTTTATCTGCAGATGCGATATCAACAAATCCAATTTATCTTTAAATGACTTTACAGAGCTTATCATTTCAGCTATGTTTTTGTTTTTCCCTGCAACTCCAAGTTTAAGGAATTAAATTTTTTCAAGATGTCGGAGAGAATCCCAAATCAATCAGCTAGTTCATCATGGTTTTCATTTTTATCGTTTGAAAGCGTTTTTATTTCTTCAGTCAAACTCACAAATCTCGTCAAAACCTTAACTTTACTGAGCCAACGTACTTCAGTATGCTATATATGATCATGATCTTTATCTTCAGTATCTTCTAACAGGGCCTTGAAAAGTCGGTGTTGCAAGGGAACTAATCGAATAGAATTGATTATTTCTTAACTATTTTGATAGCAGTGTTCAAATGAAAATATTTTACAACGTAGGACATACAGTTTGAAAATGATTCATCATTCTTGTAGAGAGCAATACATCCTTTGTTGTTACCTACTATTGCTGGTGCCCCATCGGTGGTTATCGCAGACAGCTTGTGTAAAGACATATTTATTGACTTGGCATATGTTCTGAATGTATTATGAATACCCTCAACCCTTGTCTGTCCTCTAATAGGCAATATTTGCAACGTATCATGTTTTACTGTGAAGTTACTAGATACCATTCTCAAGATAATTGTTAATTGTATGGTGTCTGATATATTTGTCAACTCGTCAAATTATAACGAGAACCAGTCACATATTTCCAAGTCAGTCTTCAACTGAGTTTGTATGTCTCTCGAAATTCCATGTATTCTTCTTGTGACGGTGTCATCTGACAACTGTAAGTCTTGTATTACTGCCACAATCTTACGTTTGTTAGAAAATCCATCAAACAAACAATCAGCACCAGTCAAAAATAGTTCTTTAAGCAACTCACCATCAATGAAAGGTTTCTTCCTTTTTGCGAGCATGTGAGAGATTTCGAAAGAAGCAATGGTGGCCTTTTAAGAACTTTCCACGTGTCTAGTGAAAAAATTATGCTTTGCAAATAGATTTGACTTTAGTTTACATGTTTTTTTTTTTTTTCTTATCGTCAAAAGTGGCTTGACGATAAAAGAAACGTATTTATTTTTCAAATTAATGAAACAATATGATTCCTCCCAGTCAGTGTTAAGATTATAGGCTCCTTGTCTTTTACTCGGTCCACACCAAACATTCCACCTAAAAATATAAAAAACAGTATTTGAACTACAATATAATATCAATGTTATAGCCTAAGTCTGATCTACATTATATGCATAAATGTATTATAACAAGGACTATATTTATCCCCACAATCATAAGGGATTATCGCTTATTAATATAATAGATTAAACACCTCGCTTTTAGCCCGTTAAAAATTTTCAGAAGCAATATCAAAACTCTCAGCTCGTGTTTCGTTAGTTGACGACGATGTTTCCTAGCTACTGTCGCGACCCGAACAGAGCGGCTCCAGGCTAGCGTGAGGAGCGCAGTCTAGCTCGTTGATAGACAAGTTGCAACAAAACTGTCAGCAAAGACAATGTCATAAATACATAATATACTGCCATAAATACGTACAATGACGTAAACATACGAACGTATTTAATAAACCTAGGCACTAAAAAAAAATTGAAACTCTAACAAGTAAATAAAAAAAAATTCACATTTTTAGTTAATGTTTATGGAAAAATCCTGTCTCGGTTGAATACTGGCGGACACATACAAATCGTTCCAAGGGTGCCTGGTGCTCCCAGGCACAAGGTTGTGAACCCGGGGGCTATGTAACAAATACTTCAAAAAGGAAGTAATGAAAATTCAGATTTCTATTTACATAAGATGTCTTAGCACCATGCAGTGACAGGGGCGCCCATAAGGGGGGGGGGGGGGGGGGGGCGCCCGCCTCCCTGGCTGAATGATGCTGCCTTCGTTTTATATTTTTGTTCTAATATTTCTATTATATATCATTAAAAGTGCCAATTAGATGAGGTTTGTCCCCCCCCCCTGGAATTCAGCTTATGGGCGCCCATGTGCAGTGATAACAAATACTTCCCAGAGAGGGCAAACCGAGACTTAAAAGAGAGAGCAGGAGTAATGAAAATTGTTGCACGTGGGTAGAAATTTCGGTTTAGATAGGATGTTGTGTCACACATCATAAGAATGTGTGAATCATAAGAGAGAGTATTATTGCACGTGGGTAGGGATTTCCCTTTAAATAGGATGTACCACACATTGTGATATTACAAGTACTTCTAAGAGAGCGAGAAGAGGGAACAGTGAAATCTTCGATTCATGCCTCAGAAGATATGTTTAAATAGAATGTGTTAATACCAAGGGTAATGTAACAAACACTTCAAAGAAGTAGCACTGAAAATTAGGATTAACGTATAGTATTTGAAGTAGTTGTATCTATATCCCTGAGATAGTTCAGTTCTGGGACTAGGTGAGCTTCTGAACTTATTTTTAGCAATCAATCATCAAAGGACATAACCACTCCTCTGTTTACACAAAGAGGGTGGCTGGAAGAGAAATGCAAATACTTATCGTTATGCGTAGGCTTTTTATAGAATGAAAACTCGAGGCTGATAGGCTTTTTAAGAATTTAAACGCTTGGAAAAGGTAATGTATGATTATCTTCTAGTTCTAAGGTGAACTGGAGATTAGAGTCAAGCATAATAAAATGTGTTAAAATGGTGTTAAGTGACGTCTCTTCATGCCCCGATACAGAAATAAGGTCATTCACATATTGAGCCTGGAAACGGTGCTTCAGAGCATAAACTTCAGTAAATTTCATGTAAAAGGGGTCAAAAAAAGTGAAAGGCTTTTACCCATTGGTAGACCCATAGTTCGGATAAAAAAATGGCTATTATATCGGGAATATAAAGAAAAATTATTGCAAATGCGGACTAGGCGCATAATGATTTTGACATCTAACGTTTTTCTGTCCATTTGGTCGATGTTATCTTGGAAGTTTTTATTAAAGAGCAAGTTTACTTTTTCTTTTGTCCACATACTAGTATAACTTTTTATAGAATTAATAATTGTCTGTAGAATTTCATGATTTACACAGATTCTTGATTAAAATACAATTCAGCTTAGTGGAGTTGAGTCTTATAAAAATAATTGCTTTCTTTCTTAAATAAGAAACAGTAAATCAAAAGAAAGAGAAAGTATACCCATTTCTTGGGTATATTTCTAAACAAATTTTCTAGGCATTTCTAAAATTGGTAAGTATTTCTAAATGACCAAACCAGAGGTTTCTCAAAAGATTTGTTTTTTTAAAGAACCTGAATTCTGTCTCTTCCAACTGGGACTAAAGAGGGTCAACCTTGTAGCTCCTTTTGTAGCTCCTTTTGTAGCTCCTTTTCATTGTGTGCTGGCTGTGGTAGTTCCTAAGACAACTGAAATACTTCAGTCCGTCTGTTGACGTTGCTGAGTTCGGCCATTGACCTGAAAGATACTGAACTGGAGCTATCAGAAACACCTAGGATGGATGATGGACTATCTATCAACAAGTAAAATGAATCATTTTTGTACAGTTATGAAAAAGTTATGACAGTTTTGCCTCTGACTTAGCATAATTGTCCTATCCAGCATGATCGTCGTTAGTTTTTTTAAGACATTTTTTTAGACGATCCTAACCTTGAAAATGGCTCAAGTGCAGAGACATTTCTTAGGGGGACGGGGTAGGATCATGATAAAATATGGACAAAAATAAGCAAATCTCCTGAAAATAGAGGTAAAAATAGAACGTTCTTGAGATTTGACCTCTCCCTGCATACCTGTACAGAGTTAAGAGACTGGATTAATCTTAACCTATAAAATGTGCCTTTTTCTCTGATTTTGACCAACCCAATATGGTTTTATTGGTCTAGACTAGTTTGTTGGAAGACTCGAGTTCGATAGCCACTAATAGTAGCGAAAAATACTATGAAAATGTCATCATGATATTTTTCCTTATTGGGTATAAATCGCGATTTCAGAAATATAATGGTATTTCTTTTTTTTTCTGATAGCAGGAACGAGCACATTTGAAGAAATATATTCTGGAACGGACCTAGAATTTTTGAGAAGATATACACTCTACGATCTGTAAATTATTTGGAAAATATAAGAAATCATACAAAATATAATAAAAATCTTAGAGATTTGTCGTGTGCTGATCGGGCCCAAAGACAAAAGATAGTTAGACTTCTAACTAACTTCAAAAGTTATTAAAATTTCCAATTTAAAACAGTTATTTAGACAGGAGATTTTAGGTTTTCCTACCTCTTTCCCACCTTTCCTATCTCTTACATTTTCCCTACCAGATACTTGTTTATTGATATTAGTTTATTGCAGAGGATGAATTGGAATGGCCAGAAAAGGCAGTAAATGCAACAGAAGATTCAGCTATACCACAAGAAACCCTAACAAAGGAACATTTAGAAACCCGATTAAGGATTTGGGTGTGCACACTATGCAGAAAAATGCATAGCTCTCAATTTTTATTTGAACTTCATACAAATACCCAGTGCGAGAAAAATATTCCACTCAAGTGTGAAATGTGTCAAGCGCCCATTGGTGGAAATTATCATGATTTTGTTGTACATTTATTGGAGCATAAAGTGGCAGTAGATGGGAAATGTCCAGTATGTTTTAGTGAAAATATTACTGATATGAAAGAGCACGCAATTGTGATGGGTCATTTGTCGCCGTGTGAAGACACTAACTCACTGGCTGTTGTGCCATCCACTTCAAAACAGAAGAAAGAGCTTCGGCCAAGATCAAAACAGATCCATTATTCTGAATTTCCTGAATTCGATATGATGAGCAGTGACAGTGAAGGTAAATTACTAGCTACATCCCTCCCCCTCCTATTTGCCTATGTACTGTCGCAGATTTTTTTTATGGGTTATTCCGGAACTATTCTGAAAGGCTGTTTTATAAATTAAAATGGTTTTATTAGATAAGAACGTGTCTTTTTGAAAAAAAAAATTATTTGTTTCTGAAACAAAAATGTAGGGAACCTTCCCCATTTCTTGTTTGGTAAAATGTAGGGAACCAACGATTTCTTGCTGATGAATTGTATATGTCAATAATTGTGGGAGTCAACATCTTGGAAAGGTATGCAACTGACCTAAGATATGTCTCCTAGCTTTTCTGATTTTTTGTTTATTTTTAACATTCTGAATAATTGAGACCCTAGCTTATTGGCTGGTGTGCCATCCAGTTCAAAACAGAAGAAAGAGCTTCAGTCAAGATCAAAACAGATCCTTACTCCGAATACTTTTCCTACATTTCTTTTGGGTTATTAGGGAATTTTTTTTGACTGGCTGTTTTGTAAACTGAAATGCTTTTATTCGATGAAAACATGTCTTTTTGACATATTTTTATTTGTATATATAAGGGAGGAAGAGGGGAGGAAGTAAAATAATATAAGGGTGGAAGCAAGTATATATAAATGAAGAGGAGGAAGCAAAATGATTCAAGAACTGAAACTTGCTAGGAAGCAAAGATGGAGATATGCGCAAAAGTCTAATATTCCGGCTGATTTCTAAAATCCCTGAAAAACTAAAATCCCTTCAAAGAAAAACTAAAGGTCATTCAGTATATCCACTCTAAGATGTGGGGTCAATATCTTGGAAGGGCATGCAATTGACCTAAGAAATTTTCCCAAATTTTAAGATTTTTTTTTTGTTTAATATTTTGAATCATTTTTTTTCTGATGGACTTGAGATTGATGATAATTACCCTATACTTTGGGGAGGTGCACTCCATAGATCGGAAGTTGGTAGGAATCTTTGAAATTTTAACAATAACTCGTATGCAATGTTAGATATTCAAAACTTCCAAACAAATAGAAGTAAGTTCTGTCTGAAAGCATTTTTTAAAGATTTATACTTTAAATTAAAATCTTAGAACCTAAATTAAATTAACATTTGTATTCAGCGAAAGCAAATTTTACAAGCCCACAAGGGAGCTAATATTTCAATTAATAAATCAAATAACTGCTCTTCAGTAAAATATGTATTGTCAAAATTTCTGCCTGATTCTTCAACAGTCAGGGAGCATAATCTTTTCTTTGGAAAGGGGTGGGGTACCTGGTAGTTCAACGAGCAGTCCTCTATAAAACATTACCTACACCAATTGGAAGTTACTCGGGAATAGAAACCCCAATAATGTGGAGAAAAAAATTATTATATTTTCAATGCCCCTTGACTATCCAGATATTGACCCCTCTTAACCCCCAATAAAAATACTCAAGATTCGCCTCTGGCTTTGCGAAAAACTTCTTCTTGGAAATCGTTACAATTATTAAGGGTCCAAGCTAAAGTATTGAAAACGACGAACGTCCAAACGGAAGTAAAAAAGGGGAAAATTTTAACAGATTCCAGAAAACTCCCTAACAAGATCGATTTTTTTTCCATGGAAAGCCCAAGAGTGCAACTTTTTGTACGTTGTGTCATTTAAAATTTTGCGGCTGCCAACCCCTACCCCTCCACAGGGAGAGAAATGTATTTGTTCTATAGTTAGTTGAAGAACTACATACAAATTTAGACGTTTTTACGATTTTTAATGTGAATTATGCTGAGAAGAAAAGACAATAGCAAGAATTACTGAATGTGCAGACTCGCATTGAGAGGACAGTTTGAAATAACTTTTTACCCCTGTAAGATGTTACATACTAGGAATCTTTAAGGAGAAGGAAGTAAGCGAGAGGCTTTTGATCTAACAATACCTCACATAAGAATCCATACTAGCCTATTTTATTTAAATAATTTTTTCAGAAAGATATATTCAAGCAGTAGAAGAATAAGGTATGGATCGATGTTATTTATAGGATTAAAGTTTTGTCGTTTATTTTGATTGAATTTTGAGTACCCTACCCCCTCCACCCCGGAGTTTAAACGTTAACTTTGCTCAAAAGGCATACAATAAAATGACTTGTACGAACATCAAAGGCACTGGGGAGTAACTTTGACCTTCTGTGTTTTGGCCCCTATGAAATATTACACATTTGAATTTTTAAAGGAAACACAATTAGGATTTGTGTTAGTTTAAGAGGAAGCCTGTGGCTAAATTTTTAAGGCTCCAAAAATTAAGACTTTGATTTTTTGTAAAAGGAATCTAGAGACTGCTTACTTTTCAAATGTTTAATGCATCACTATAAGAAGGCGTACCATTTATTTGGCTGTTTATTTACAATAAGTTTTCATATAACATTTCAGGAGTGCTACAGGCTTTCCAGTTTTTAATGTAGGGCTTACGGTAATTTAAAAGGACACCGGGTACTGCCTTGAGTCAAGGGCTACTCATTTTTTTTTTAGGAAAGAGGGTTCCTGAAGTCAAAACTTTGAGACTTTGAAAAAGACTTATCTGGATCTGACTAAAGACTTAATCTGGATAATAGCGCTTTTTAAACGGTTTATAATTTTTAAGCTGCCCCCTCCCCCATCCTACAAGAGAGGAATTTGCACCTCTGCACTTGTTGAAGATTTAGACCAAAATTTGTATTGTTAATTGGGCTGAAGGGAGAAGATAATAGTACAACCTGTTGGTGGTATAAGCTCCTATAAAATCTGAAATGATTAAAATCTTTAAGGAAAAAGGGTTTTATCCTGGTTTCAATGTGCATTGGACTGAAAGGAAAATATAATAGCATAAATTGTTGATAGTACAAGTTCTCCTTGAGAGTCAGAATTACTTCATAAATTTCAAATGTCAGTTACAAGAGAGAGTTTAAGAGAGAAAAAAATGGGTTTCATTTAAATAAGGCAGTGACCTCTGATTAAATTTATAGGTTAAAAACCCTTGAACTATTAAGATATGGCAAACAGATCAACGAAACTCATGCATCATAAATTGAGTTAATTTTATCATTTGCAAGTTTAGCTGCCGCTCGTTGACTCCTGCCAGCCTTGACGTTATCCCGCTATTGCTTACACGGTTGTCAGCTGTTCGAGGACTATCATGTAAATTACCACTGTTAGAAAATTCTGGGGTGGTGACCCGTTTTTCTCTCTTAAACTCTCTCGCGTAAATTGAAAAGCAGTGTGGTCTAAGAAATTATTTTCAGATGTGATTCCCCTATAGAATGTAAAATATTTGAAATCAAGGAAGAAGGTGTAGGGCTCCTGGCACTTGAAAGGGGAATTACAAGATTGATTTGAGTCCTTGGCCTCCTTTTTTTGATAGGGGGCTTCAAATATTAAAACTGATGCGTTAAAGAAGTAGCCAAAAGACTATCTAAATAGTGTTTCTTTTTAAACGTTTTGACTTTTCCACCCCTCCCCTGAGGGAGAAAAATGCGTGTGTCCCTTGGCCTGTTGAAGAATTAGAATTAGCCACAGGATCGTGTTAGGTCTCTTTTATTCATCTATAGGGATTTTTTTTTCATTTTGTGTTTGAATTTATATTTGACTTCGTTTCTGCTTGTGTTAGGTTTAATGTACCTCTTAATTTTTCTTTGAAAAACTTCCTTTTTGGAAGAAGTTTTAAAAATAAATTTTGCTGAAAGATGTTTGTCCAGAAGGGATTCATTTAAGCAGTGGAAAAGCTGAGTATAACGTCCAGTTATTTATAGGCTGTTTTTATGTAATTTATAACATATAATATATACTTTGTGTATATTATCCATTGAACCAACTTTGACCTAAGTTTTTATACAAGGTAAGATTCAAAACTTTGTTTGAAACTACACCCCTCCCTCTTAGGGAGAGGAATGTTGACCCCCTCCTTTCCCTTGCGTTCCATTGAAGAATTAGACCGAAATCTGACTATGACACCGATTCTTAATTTTTTTTTTTTTTTAAGAAGGTAAGAAGCCACATTGAAACTTGAAACGACATTAAAACTTGAAATTATTTCGTATATGATGGGTGTTGGCCCCTTCTCGATGCCTGGTTCTTCGCGCTAAAGTTTTTATTACTTTTAAAAATACCCCTTATTCTAATTGTGTTTCAGGAGCCGGTCTTAAAGAATTAGGACAAAAGGCAAACTTTAGCGTAAAGAGCAAGTTCCTCGAAGTCGAACGTAAAATGCCCTCCCCCTCCTTCCATCCTCGTTTAAAATTCCCCGTAAAAATTCTTGTGGACGATTCCGCCAGAAAATTCTCCTTGGCATACTTTCATTTGAAAAAGGCTTTGATTTCTGATCGTTTTTCAAATTATGCTAGACCCTACCCCACACTGTCTGTCTGTGGGAATATTTTTCCCGGATAACCCTCTCCCTTTCAGTTGAAAGTTTCAACTGCAGGAATTCTACCATGGAGGATTTCAGATTTTCGACATAACACCTTTAAATTAGGTGCTGTTTTCTTAGACCACACTGCCGTTCTAAGACGAACAAATAAACTTTCAAATGGGGATAAATCCATTTATTTAGACAGTGAAAAAACAGGTACAAAACTCCAGATTCTTCGGTCACATATACAGCGACCGTCTTCAGTAGAAAAGTTGTAGCAAAAATTAACATAATTTGACAACAATGAATAAATGCAACATCAGGTATAAACGACGCGTTTTTTTACTTCTCTATCTGATACGCTTGTGATAAAGTGTAATAGGTTTACAACTGTGTCGTAAAATACTCTTGCAAAAAAGAAGAGAAATCTGAAATATTTTTGAAATCTGAAGCATTTTCTCTTTGTTCTAAAAGGCTTTTTACACATGTGAGGCCCTTTGTGGTACGTTTGGAATCACTCTGGGAAAACTATCAACCATAAAGACTTGTTTATCTTATTTTCTCGGATTGATTGGAATTAACTTCGTCTGTTTTCAGAAGGAAGGTCAACAGGGCAAATATCGGCCCCAATGTCGCTGGATCTCAAAAATGAGGCAACGGCAGATCTTCCCGAAAAACCTTTCCGATGTGATTTCTGCAACAAAGGCTTTTCTCGCAAGGGCTACCTCACATCCCACATCACAAGAGTTCACAAGAAGAAAAGGAATTTCGTATGCAATCTTTGCGACGCAAGATTTGTAACCTCGCCACATCTGAAACGTCACATAAAAACGCACACAGGAGAAAAGAGTTTTAAGTGTAGTGTATGTCAAAGAGCATTCGCTGTTAAAGAGAATTTATTAAGTCACATGACAATTCATACCCAAGAAAAGCGTCACGTGTGCGTGATTTGCGATGCGAAATTCTTACGCAATAGGCATCTAAATCGTCATTTGGCGTTGCACAGAGGAGAAAAGAGCTTTATTTGCAATGTTTGTCAAAAACCCTTTGCTCACAGAGATAGTATGGTTAGACATATGAGAATTCATATATGTGAAAAGCGGCATGTTTGTAGTACGTGTGATGCACGTTTTCTAAAGCGCACTGCTTTAATGCGTCATATGAAGAGGCACACTGGTGAAAAAACTTTTAAATGCGACTTGTGCCAAAGAGCATTTGCCCGTAAGGATACTCTAAGTGTACATATGAAATCTCACAAAAAATATGAACTTGATTTTGAAGATGTGTTGCAAAAATAGGTCGATCTTCATTCCTCCACATTGCTTCTTCTTGGGCAAAGAATTCTACTTTGTGTTTAAAAAGGTGTCACAAATTTTTTTGGGATCATTCGAATTTATTTAGAAGACTTTAATTATTTCATTTGAAGTGAAAGAACACATATTGGAAATAGAAGTTAAATGAAAAATATTAACCTGTTACATATGATGGATAACTTAATAGACTTAATACTGCTGCGCTATGATCAAATCAAAGAGGTATACTGGTAAAAATAGTTTTTGATAATATAAAAAACTTGTGCGTCAATCTGTAAGGATACCTAAAGGCTACCTATGAAATATGGTCTTGACACGATGTTCTCACTTTATTGTCACTTTTTGTTCGACAAAATTAGAACGTATTTACAAAGTCAACACTTTTGACTTTTTGTTCGACTTTTGCTGTACGTTAAAAGCAACTGTAAAAAAACCTATTTATCGTGGAATTTTTTCAGTATATTTAAAAGTTTTATTTATTTAGTCTGTATTACGAGAACACGTTTTGTTAGTGGGAGTCAAAAGAAGAATACCAAGTTGTTAGAGACAATGAGAAATATAATGCGCCGACAGTGATCCAAAATCCCCCACCACCCCAAAAATATACCTTTTTGTGTTTTCGACCCAAACTGAAAAATATCCTCTGATCACTCCTTCCCGCTCACCTCTCCCCTAATGTGTAGCCTAACTATTAGTTATCATATCATGTTTAATTTTGATAAATAATGCTATAATTCTGCTTTCGTAAAACTGTGCACACCCATAGACCTATATAAATTAACTTCTAATGGGGTTTTTGAAATCTTTAGTTTTCACTATTTGTATTTTTGCTATAACGGGTCAAGGGTATAAGCCAATAGTGATCGTAATTACCATGACACTGAGCACTAAACTTATTTTAAATCGTAAGGCAGTACAAAAGTTTAGAGACAAGAAAAAAAAATATATCAAAAGCTATCAGTCTCTATCAGAGTATCTTCAAAAAGAAGTTCATATTAAAGCCTAAAAGCTAAGTGCTGTTTCTTTAGGAAACAAGCAATTAAAACAACAAATCAATGAACTAGATCCATTTTTGCTCTCGGAGAGTCCGTGCTTTTCTAGGTAGCAGCAAACTTAAGTAGCTTTTATTATTATTCTTTTGCTCTACATTCCATATGATTGAAAAAATTTTATGGGGCAGAAAACTAAAATAAAGGATCAAGATTTAAAAATTTTTTATCTTCAAATTATTTATTTTGAGGGTGATTATCACCTTTTACAGCATAAACATAATCAGTAAACTTCAGGCTTTGCCTAACTAGACAACTTAAAACTTCAGCAACAGGAACAAACCTGTATGATTTCCCTGCATTGCCTTATTGCTAGCTGAGTGGGTGGCACCCTGGACTTGCAGTCCTATATCTGTCGGGGCAGGTGTGTGAGTCCTGGTCTTTGGTTGAGGATGAGGGTCAGCAGCTCTATCTTCACTTTGGCTCAATCCAGCTCTTAATGAATGGAGGGAAATCCCGGGAAAAAACAGGAGAAGCATTGGATAATTTGCCTCCAGTCACCATTAGCACCTCCGCAATAGTGGACCATTGATCTGCATACCAAAAGAAAAATAAAGTTATATATGTTAGACAGTTTCAACAAAACTTGCAATTTCTGAAATACATAAGTTTAATTTCACTAGCCAAACAAAATATAAACAAAGGCTTGCCAACTTAACTGCGTGTTTGAAAACACTGGAGTTTAGTTTTCCAGTGTTTTCTTCTACTGTAAAGGGCTAGGCAAACGTAGCTGCTTTCGGGAACCGATTTCAGCAAGGGTGTATTCCACGTGAAATGATTCTAGTTATTGATGCTAAGAGGCGGGGCTTAGTGACGGTTTATCGGTGATTAATCATCATTAATTACGTTCTAGACAAGGAATGTACGACGGCTTTACAGCTATAGGCATGTAATTAATCGTATTTAATGATTATCGTAAATTAATCGTAATTAATGATGATTAATCACCGAAAAATGTCACTAAGCCCCGCCTTTTAGCATCATTAATTAGAATCACTCGTCGTGGAATATACCCTTGCTGAAATCGGTTCCCGAAATCAGCTACGTGTGCCTAGCCCTTAAGGTATTTTCTGCGATTTTGGGCGACTTTCTTAGCGTAGTTTCAGTTTGTCTTTTAAGTTAGACAGTACCTTAACTCCAAATAAAGTCAGTGGTGTACAATTGTTGTGCCAACCCCAAGAATAAAGCCATTTAGAAGTTATTTCCTTGTTCTAATATTATACCATACCAATGACTTTATTAGTAACGATATTAAAGTAGTTTCCTGCATGAGTTACCACAAAAAAGGATACCAAAATCTTAACCACCTATCATGTGTAAGAGAATAAAGTCATCGCAATCAAGTTACTATATATAGTAGAATATTATGTGGAATAATGGAATATCACTTTGATTTTATTTATTTCCATGATTCTGTTATGAACTAGCGCGATCGTATATACTTGGTTTGATTTTAATTTTAATTTTCTCTATTTTTTATATAGGCCTGTTTTAAATTGCCTTTGCCATGTGCTATGTATTTCCATCTACATCTATTCTTCCTTAATAGCTTAATAGTACCTTTGGCCAACATTGATTATACTGACTTGTTTTGTTTTCAGGTAGAGGAGGGGTACCTGAAGAAAGTTTCGCCTCATTGGGGCCATTGGTAGTTAAAAATGACACGTTACTAACAGTTTCTGCATTACCACTATTTTCACAGAATACATTTAAATGTGAACTGTGTGATAAAGAATTTACTCATAGAAGCTATCTTGCATCCCACATGACAAAGATGCATAAGATAAAAGAACGAGCTGTCTGCAGTATATGCAACGCCCATTTTACTCATCGTGGACATCTGAATCGTCATCTAAAGACCCATACAGGTGAAAAGAGCTTCAAGTGTAATGTTTGTCAGAGAGCATTTGCTGTCAAAGAAAACCTTGACGCTCATATGACAATTCATACTCAAGAAAAGCGGCATATTTGTAACATCTGCAATGCGCGATTTTATCGTCATAAACATCTAAACCGCCATCTGGCAACGCATGCAGGAGATAATAATTTTTGTTGTGAAATGTGCAAAAAAAGATTTGATTTCAGAGATAGTCTCTTAAGACACATGAGGATTCATACACGTGAAAAACAACACATTTGTGGCATCTGTGACGCACGCTTCCTGCGTCACACAACTTTAAGTCGTCATATGATAGTTCACACTGGTGAGAAAAGCTACAAGTGTGATATCTGTGAAAAAACGTTTGCTCGTAAAGATTACCTGAAAACACACATGAAGTTTCACATTCCAAAACGCGATGATTCTCCTCAGGTTAAAATGAATTTAAAAGATTATTTTTTGGGGGATAATTGTTAATTTTATTATGGATGGTAGGGAAGAAAGCGTGAGCTGGGGAGGTAAGGGTGAGTAGGGTGGGGTAGGGGGGGTGAGTATTGAAAAGTGATTGAGACTGGGTTTGTTATTATTATTTTTCTTTTATATTTTTATTTATCCATTATTATTTTTAGTTCAGTTTTTTTCATTTTATTTTATTTAATTTTTTTACTCTTTTATTTATTTGTTTTTATTCTATTGTTTCTTGTTATTATATTGTTATTATTAAATAGTGGGTTTAATGGGTAAATATAATCAAGTTATTTGAGTAAATAAACCCTCATAGGTCTTCTTCAGGACGAATGTGTTGTTTAATTTATTTATTTGTGAATGTAAAAAAAAAAGAACCTTAAAGTCAAACTTAAAAAAAATTTAAACTTAAATATAGATAAACAAAAATGTGATATAGTTGCTACTAATGTCTGATCTACACTAATGAGAAAGAAATCACAAGAGAATTATTCAGTTCCTATGTGGTTGACATTGCAAGGTAATCGCAGGGGCACATCCAGATATGTTGGGAGGGAAATAGTGAGCTTAAAAATCTTCCATAGCCCCGGGGCATGGGGCCTTATGCAAGGTGTCCGTTGTTAATATATAAGGTTTTGTGAAAGGGGTGGTCGTGTTAACTTTGAACATGACTCAGTAGATTGGAAATTGAAACTTCTAATCCTTTTTTAAGAGTCAAAAGCGGTCAAAGGACAACTATTATATTGTTATATATCGGTATTTGTCGTGTAATATGGGCTGTCTCTGAAGGGTTCTTGCGACCTTGCCCTCCTCTCCCAACCCTTCTTTATAAATGTTCGTGTAGGCACTGATTTTACATTGCTTTAGTATTGTATGTCTTAGTTACAGGAAATATATTTTTCGTATTAGTGATACAAGTATCGTAAGCTATTTCGTTAGAATCTTACTCAAACCTTACCAAAGTCCTCTCTCTTTCTCTCGCATTCTCCATTTTTCTTTATCTTTCACTCTCTCTCTCTCTCTCTTCCTCCTTTCCTCTTACCCGTTCACTTCGCGCAGAGTTGCCATGGCTGGAAGGTTGTCACAGGACCACCCTTAATGTTTAACAGTTGTCGCGTAGGACGACCAAATACAAGACTAGCCGCCAGATCGTTGGTTTTATTTGAAAGAGTATTTTTTTAAATGTTAGGAAAATCCAAAATGATTGAAAGGTCTAAAAAATAAACCTCTGGAAGAGGTTTTACTTTGCCATTTCCTAACATTGTCATCTACTTTGTCCGCCCCTCGAAACACCGTCCCGACTTTTCATCGATTTTGACCCAATAACTTAAAAAAAATTACTTTAAATGCCAATGCAGTTGGGTTGTCTTTACAAGACCTTCAAATGGGTGAAAAGTGACTCCTGGGGTTTGAATGCATTGAAGCTGACTATCCAGATATTAAACCGATTTTGTATCTGTGGAAAATCCACTTTTACGGACGTTTTGTACGGGGTCGCCTTTTTTATGGAAACCTGAATAGACCTTCCCCTCTTGTGGGATGGGTGCCTATACTAGACTATATATATGGTACCTATACTATATATATGACTTGGCTGATTCTCTTGGTTTCCATTATTTTCGTACTTATTTCTTGTCAACAGTTTATTCGTTATGCAAAATAGTTCAAGTTTAAAGAAAAAATGACAAAATAAGCCAAGTTTTTTACATAGCCAAGGGCTTTATCTGGCCGCATTAAGGGGAGGGAACAGAGAAACAATTGTCCGGGCCATTATATTCGGAAACAGACCTGAGTAGGGAATTGGATTGTACTTTTATTTTGTTATTACAATTTGTTCAGGACAGACAATGCTCAAGGCTATTCAGACTGGTTTTTTGCTATTGATATCAATTTCACAAGAATATGCAGTACAGTTTCACGTGCTCATTTTAAAAAGTTACCACACCTTTACCTATAAAGTGGTCAAACACGTTTTGAGAGTATAATTATTTTTTTTTATCGAAAACTAGAAATTGTCAAATTGCGTATTTAGGAATGATTTTGTAGGAAAAGCTGTCTATAACCCATGAATTTTCCACTGTTCCATTTCTTTGAAGTTTATGCTATCAAGAGTGGTTTCTGATTTTTTTGGACAATTGCCTTTAGTCAAGAATAGATGGTGATGACTGTGTCAGTAGATGGCATTTGCAAATTGGTTCCTATGAAGGTGGAGAAAAAAAAGGGTTTAACATTTACGAATTGGATTATACGAACGATATTAATTGAATAATAGGGAAAAAACAGAGCTAGATTACATTTGAGAATTGGATCGTATGAAGGTGGAGAAAAAAAACGGTATAGCATTTGCGAATTGGTGATTATCAGTTAAGGTAACCCCTTGGGGTTGTTAACTCATAGCTTATTTATTATAAATTTGGAAGAATATCAATCTATGGAAATGGTTAACGATGATAAAATGGTCTTATTAGTTGACCTAGCTTTATTTCTTCGATGTTTTCTGTATAATACACAAGTGTCGTTTGAACAGTGTTGTCAATTTAAAGAAGAGTTTGCCGTTATGGTATGCTATAAAGTTGATACTAAGAGAGATGTAGACGGCAAAAAAAGAATTTTAATAACGGATAGCTTTACTTCTTCGATGTGTTCTGTATAACATACAAGTGGTGGGGTGATGACAGTGGGGTGTCTTTGATTACTTATAGTGCTGTACTGTGGGCCGAATTGCTTGCGAAAAAACCCGAATGAAAGAATTGAAATAAAATTTTTAACTAGAAATGGCTGAAAAGTGTTTTGAGGGAGATGGGTCGATGACAGAGGGGTGTCTTAGTGTAGTTATAGTGTGATAGGGGGGGGGGGCGAATCGCTAGAGAAAAACCCAAATGAATGAGTTGAAAGAACATTTTTAACTAGAAATCTCTGAAAAAATATTTTTTGGGGGGAATAGTGCGATGGCAGCTTGCTTTCATAGAGTAGTTATAGTGTGATAGTTTGGGGGCGTATTGCTTACAAAAAACCCGAGTGGATGACTTGAAAATAAAATTTTTAACGAGAAATGGCTGAAAAGTGTTTTGGGGGAGATGGCTTGATGACAGAAGGATGTCTTAGCGTAGTTATAGTGTGATAGTGAGGGACGAATTGCTACCTAAAAACCCAAATGAATGAGTTGAAATAAAATTTTTAACTAGAAATGGCTGAAAAGTGTTGTAAAGTGTATTTTATGATATTTGGGTGTAGTAGTCGTAGATGCCTTTATTCTCCTTTTATAAGGGAGATAAACTATGGCCCTAAGGTAATTAAACTATGGTAGCGTGCCTTAGGCTATGACTGGACTAATAAGGCGTACCAACTGGGTATGTTCGAGGGACTAAAGGTAGATTGTAGAGAGGTTGTCTAAAATAGAATACTTTTATTCGATTAACATATAATAACACTAGATATATACTTTCTACTGGGACTGGCTGTCCCAAATAGACCACAAGTCTCGGAAAACTACAATAATATATAATAAGATATTCAGACACATACAATGATTTGACCATATTCCAAGGTATTTCTAAATCAACGGACCAGATGTCAGTCCGGCATAAAGTTGGTATCAGTCCAAATCTACCCCTTCCCATAAAATGTATCTTTTACACATTTTTATCAACCACACCTTCCTTTAACCAACCCACGTAATAGCTAGGAAGTGGTGATTTCTCAATTTCCCGTTAAACAGAAACTTGGCAGGATATGTTCCTTATCTTAATAAAAAGTGGTATTTCTAAACTTTGTATTTGCGTCTTAATATATTTTTACTAAATTCCAAATTGACTAAATTAGAAGCTTTACCACAATACTCCCCATTTAAAGAAGAATTGTCCCAATTCTCAATATATTACTTTTAAAACAATTAAATCTGGTTTACAGGTATTATACTGCCATCTTTGGGTTATTATGTGCATATAACCTCAATGGGTTTCCTTAGGGTCATATTTCTGGTCCAATATAGGCCATCTTCTTTTTTTGTCCAAGGATTTCACTTTGAAATTCATCCTTGTTTCTCTTTTTCTCTGTCTCTTGGACTGAAAAATACTCTTTTTACCATTCTTCATATGCATCTTCTGTTTTAACTTGACCCCAAGCGGCATAAGCATTATATTATTGGTTCTACTTAAATTAGATTTCAAGTTATATTAGAAAAGTTTATAAATTATTTGAGTTTAAATTTAATTCCCATTAATAGTTTAATTTTTCTGTGTGATGTGGTTGATATACCGTTTATTTTTCGTTTTAGAAATGCCTTGGATAAATATCACATAACATTTTTGGTTTTTAAATTTTCATATATTTTTCCAGCACAAATCATTTTCACATATTTCAATAATATAAGCCATTTGGGCTGTGTAGCACATTCTCTAGGCCTAAATTAAGTTCTGATTTTATCTCACTTTCTGATGAACTTGTAGTAAAGTCTGTAATACTGCATAAAGTTTCCAAAATATCAGTTGATCAAGTATGGTTTGGTTTCTGATGGTATGAGATGATAGTATCAGGATACATTTGAAGTGGCTTCAAAATATGTACTTTCCAAAAATGTGTCAAAATATGATTGAAAAAAATGGATCCAAAAGGATGCTACGAAAAATTTGATTTCCAAAAAAAAAGCTAAGGCTGTATCTAAAATAAATATTCATATTAGTATACACATAAAGCATAATCTGTTACCTATATATAGTAAAAAGAAACTCTCAAAATTTGTATATATCACTGCATTATTTTTTTTTAACGAAAGTTAATTACTTTTAATTACTTTCTCCTCTTTTTACTCTTAATATATAATTATTAATCACTGAACAGATTGTTTCACAATAAAAATATATTTATAAGCTGACTCGATGTCAAACATTTATATATTGCATTAAATCACTAGTTAAGACTTAAATAAAATAAAAATATAGTATATATATATACAGTCATTGTGTAATAGCTTACGCAAGTATTTTTTTTAATTCGCAAAACTAGATACGATATTTAACTACTGGTTAAAACTTAAAACATTTAAAAAAATAAAACACGGTATAGCCATGTTGGAATTAATTCCAATTAGTGTTTTATGAATTGCTTATGAAGTATTAATCTAGAATACTTCTTGAATGATATAAAAATAAAAAACACAAATACTCAACATATTAATTTACTATATTTACATGGATAGTTTAGGTTATATACATATATATATACATATATATATATATATATATATATATATATATTAGCCGAAGTAATTCTGATACATAGCTTCATTGTTAAAAACAAATAATAATTATGTACCCTAATAATTTATTTAATCACTGCAATATTTATTCTTTGTACAACTTTTAAATAAGCCCACCAAGACTTTTATCTGAGAAGTCTTAACTGCAATTTAAAACAAAAATAAATCTTATACACTATAATTGAATTATACACTATAATTGAGCATTGTGATTAATCTCCATATAAGGGATCGGAAATAGTTCATATAACACGACTTTGCTATTTACATCTCTATAAATTTTTTTTTACAATAACAATTCCATATTTATAAAAGTTTTTAAAATACATTTATAATTGTATATATTTTCCCAATTACATTAATACAAATTTATATATCTTCTGCATACGACTATATATATTTTCTTATCTTTGTTTTACCACTTTGGTTCTATTTCGAACCCACTTGTTTCATTAACTGTCATTAGCTTACTATTTGCCTGTTTGTTTATTCAGACTTTTGAGCTTTCTCATTATTTTCGAATTTTCGGTACTTGATACAGTTTTATAACGTTTTTGCCTGTAATCTCTCTTTTTTTTCAGCTTTAATGTCCTTTTGGGTTAAGGCTTCATTTACAGCTTGGATCTGATAAGTTAAAAATTTTAGCTGTTCACCTTATACCTCTTATGCCATTATCAAATGACTCGTGCCTGTACTCTGAAGGTTTACTTACCAAGGTTGCCTTCTGGTAGCTCCTTATAACGTTTACAGGTCCTCTTGTCATGGGCTACAGCTAAAAGGACTATTACGAACCTGCAAACACAATAATTAATTATTTATAGTATTTCCACACTTTTTGATTTGTGGCCACAGTTTTCTCTTGGGCTATTCTTTTATCAAACAAAGTGGCCCTTCTGCAAAAAAATACCGTGCCTTCATGGGTCATAGTAATTTTTTTTTTTACATACGAGTGACAATGATTATTTTCACTTTAACTTCCCAACTTTTAGTGGTTTTGACGTAGGTTTCAACTTCAACTTAAGTCCTTATGGATATTATGTTCTTTTATTTAACTTTACAGACATTGCTAGTAAATTCTCCGAAAACGAGTCTCACATAAGATAACAAAATTTTTCCTTTCTACATTGAACATTTATCAAACATATTTATTCATCTTGACAAAAGTCCAACGCTATAACGGTTTTTTTGCTGCATAAATGCCGCTCATTTTGTACCTACTTACTATAGTTTCCATGCTAATTTCATTCGGCAAGTTCAATATGTGCGTATAACAGAGTTTAACTGACTCCATTCAGTTTCTTTTCCTTTTAATTTCGTCTGGCTATATTTTTAACTTGAACCCTTCTCCTTTTTTTCAATTCTTTATTTCAATGAAGCCGAAGGGTTTTTTTCAAGTCTTTTTCCGCTTTTTCAGTAAAATAGGTATTTTTTTAAGCCTATATTTATATATTTCATGTTCTTTTTCAATAAACTTAACAAGTTTTTATACTGATTGCCCTTCTATCATTAAATTCATTATATCCTTATTTTTAAGAGGTGGGGAGGGGTGTCTATTTTTTTTTCCACCTGTATTTTTTTTACATAATTCAATTTTTTTTCTGTCCAAAAGTGTTTGTATTAGAAAAGTACTGTATTCTTCAGTTGATTTTTAGAACACTTTTAATTAAGTTTTGCCCCGCATTCTTCCTAAAAATGCAATTTTTACGATATACTGGTTGCCAATGTTATCGCAGCTTTAATTACTATTTTATTTGCCATAGAAAGAGAGGCAATAATTCTCTTGCAAGGCTAAATAACTTTGAGTTCCGTGCTCATTATCGGTGGTTTATTGATAAGCTTCAATCTGGGAGAATTACAAGAATGAATTTCTGTTCATTACTGCGAGTTTTTTTTTGTTGTTTAATGTTATATTTTATTTTCAAAGAAAAAGTGGATACGTTTAATTTTTGTTAGGGTTCAACGGATTGGGATTTGGGTGTTTGGGTTGGCAAAGGTGAAAACCAATTGTTTAAACTAGGTTTCTTCTGTGCCAGTTCGTTTTTCTCAGATCCAACACATTGCTAAACCTAAAATTATTATTTTGAACTATGAATTGTGGTTTGCTTGTGACGATGGAGTTAATTTTTTTTTGGCTCATTTTTAATGGATTTGTCGTTGGCTTACTCCTTCTGGTAAGTTTTTAGGTTATAACTTATTTTTATATTGCTTTCAGTTCCTTTTACTTAGCACCCTTTTTTTCTTTCTAAGCTTATTCTAAGTTTTGCTTTAATCTTTATAGCGCTTAATTATTGTCTTTAATTTTTTTTTATTCTCTTTCACCTCGTGTAACTAATAAAAATATTATATTATACTATAACTAATTTTAATAAGACTACAGCTAGCTTGTATATGTATTGCGCAATTAATGTGAACTCTTGCTGTTTTTCCTATTATAATTATTTTAAAATTCTTCAAGAACCATTTTTTTTAAATTCTACTTGAAGTGCCACTTCAGAGAGTCAAAGGTCAGTAGATGCTTCGCATTTACCTTAACAACGAGATACCAGCAGTGATTGAGCTCAACTCCAAATTTGCTTGCTTCCAATGACCCTATTTCCGTAGTCAAGCCTCCTTGGGTTTTTTAACAACCCCCCAATTTTTTTTAATATACACATCGAAAGAATCGCCTTTTAATGCTGATTCTACATATGTATAATTCATTTAGTTTCACTACACCCATTTATAAGTTAGGCGGACTTACTTGTTTTCTTTTATTGAACGTAATTCTTTTTGACATGTCTTGTCAGTACACCATTCGCGAAGTTTTATCTCGTCTCGGAAACAAAATTTTTGCAGGAAGCTATGATGTCACTTCAGATCGGAGCTTATTTCTTTTCTGGGAACTTACGAGTATTTAGGCTAAAAAAATTTTGAATTTCTTTTCTACGTGACGGTAATAATTTATACTGGTGATATATATTAGAGGGAAAACTTTGATGTTATTTACATATCGATATAAAAAGAAAATAAAAATATTTCTTTATAGGCTTTTTACTCGTTTTATTTTTATTTATTTTTTTTCCTTAATATTATTTCTATTTAGTTCCTGGATACAATCTACTTGTAGGCTAATTTGAATATAATGGACTATTGGCTTCACTCTATTTGATTTCTGCTATCAGACCGTTTTTATCTGATATACACTCTACCTGATATTCGACTAAACTCTATTGATTTATAATCAGACTAGACTTGAGGATGATTTGTCATTGAGTAGCCGTAAGAGCGGACCAGATATATCAATATCAGCTATCCCAAAAGGATGCATTGCCTTCTCTGTTTGTCCTAAAGTGGCTTATATTCTATGTAAACAAGCATAACAGTTTTCATACACTGGTAGCTTTACACCTACATGGCTCAAAAGCAGCCATGGCTGAAAATTCAAATTTGAACTTTCTTGTAACTCATTTTGCGGAGCTAATTCAGAATTTGAACTTTTTCTAACACCATTATTCAGATGAAGGTCCTCTGTGTAGGTAAAGGAGAACCTTTTAAGACCTATCCCCATGCCTCCATTTTCTGTGATTAACGATTTCTTTCACCGAACTTCTCGCCTTATGCAGAGTTCCAGTCACAGCTGGGTAACAACTCTTTTTTTTGCTTCCTTCGGCGACTTTTGCTAAGCTTCCACATTTGTTTTCTCACTTATAAGGTTACTTTTCTCGTTTTTTTTAATCCCTTTCCTCAAGTTCTTTAATTATATACTTATCTATCTTTATCTTCCCTTTGAATGTGATGTTGTACAGATAACCTAGTATTCGGGTTAGCTTTAACAAAGGTCTATTGCTTACTACGTCGTAAAATGCCATATTTTTGAAGCGTCTCTACTCCTAAAAACACTCGCAAATGGCATCTTCTAACCTATGATTGTTCAGACCACAATTTATGTGCTTCCTTTGCTAAATTGTAGAGGTATTCTACTTGGACAATAAGTCTATAGCCTGTACCTGTAGTAAGGCTGACTTGGGATCCTATTTGTTACTATTATGTCCAAAGTTCTTCTGTTTCTACCAGCGTTTCATCAGACCAGCAAGATTTTTTTTCTTTAAGTATTATCTTTTATTTTATTCTTTTAATTCACAGTACAAATACTTTATTATTTAGTGATTTACGGCACTACTACATTGCATTTATTACTAACACTAAAAAACTACTAATTATACACTTGCTTCTACTTTTTAAAAGCTAAATACTGTATTTTTTTCTATTTTACAATCCTTGATTGAGCCTTTTTTCCTTTTTATCTATTGTAACCAAATTTTTGAGGGGATACAAATTTATTTCTAATAGCCAAAGTTCGAGCAAAGCTGCTCTAAGTTTTGCTAATTC
The DNA here is from genome assembly GCF_049724085.1 of Artemia sp. Qi Xiang Cuo. Classification (NCBI taxonomy): domain Eukaryota; kingdom Metazoa; phylum Arthropoda; class Branchiopoda; order Anostraca; family Artemiidae; genus Artemia; species Artemia sp. Qi Xiang Cuo. Next base: position 481,865 of record NC_142797.1, read on the forward strand.
GAGCGCCGTTAAAAGCAAAGTAAATTTACTTTCCCCTTCTAATACGGTCATTTCGATTTTTTTTGTATTTTGCAACCTTATTTAGTCTCCTCGACCCTGTTTTTCAAACAGCCACCAGTTGTTGTAAAAGCGTATTTTATGGTAATTAGGGGTTGTAGTTGTAGAGTCCTTTATTTCTCTCTTTAAAGGGGAGGTAAACTCTGGCCCTAAGGTAAATAAAGTTTGGTAGCGTGCCTCAGGCTATGGCCGGACTAATGAGGCGTACAAACTGGGTATGTTCGAAGGACTAAAGGTAGATTGTAGAGAGGTTGTCTAAAATACAGTACTTTTATTCAATTAACATATAATAATACTAGATATATACTTTCTACTGGGACTGGCTGTCCCAAATAGACCACAAGTCTTGGAAAACTACAATAATATATAATAAGATATTTAGACACTTACAATGATTTGACAATATTCCAAGGTATTTCTAAATCAACGGACCAGAGGTCTGTCCGGCATAAAGTTAGTATCAGTCAAAATCTACCCCTTCCCATAAAATGTATCTTTTATACATTTTTATCAACCACACCTTCCTTTAACCAACCCACGTAATAGCTAGAAAGTGGTGATTTCTCAGTTTCCCGTTAAGCAGAAACTTGGCTGGATATGTTCCTTATCTTAATAAAAAGTGGTATTTCTAAACTTTGTATTTTGCGTCTTAATATATTTTTACTAAATTCCAAATTGACTAAATTAGAAGCTTTGCCGCAAAAGTGTTTTGGGGGAGATGAGTTGATAGCAGAAGGATGTCTTAGTGTAGTTATAGTCTAATAGTGGGGGACGAATTGCTAGCGAAAAACCCAAATGAATTAGTCGAAATAAAATTTTTAACTAGAAATGGCTGAAAAGTGTTTTAGGGGAGATGAGTCGATGAAAGAGGGGTGTATTAGCGTAGTTATAGTGTGATAGTGGGGAGGGGGGCTAATTGCTAGCGAAAAACCCAAATCAATGAGTTTAAATAACATTTTTAACTTGAAATCTCTGAAAAATTATTTTTGGGGGGAGATAGTGCGATGGCAGCTTGCTGTCATAGAGTACTTATAGTGTGATAGTTTGGGGGCGTATTGCTTACAAAAAACCCGAGTGAATGATTTTTTTTAACGAGAAATGGCTGAAAACTGTTTTGGGGGATATGGGTTGATGGCAAAAGTATGTCTTAGCGTAGTTATAGTGTGATAGTGAGGGGGGCGAATTGCTAGCAAAAAACCCAAATGTATGAGTTGAAATAAAATTTTTAACTAGAAATGGTTGAAAAGTGTTTTGGGGGAGATGGGTTGATGGCAGAAGGATGACTTAGCGTAGTTAAAGTGTGATAGTGGGGGGTGAATTACTAGCGAAAAACCCAAATGAATGATTTGAAATAACATTTTTAACTAGAAATCTCTGAAAAAATATTTTTGGGGGGAGATAGTTCAATGGCAGCCAGCTGTCATAGGGTAGTTATAGTGTGATAGTTTGGGGACGTATTGCTTACAAAAAACCGGAGTGGATGACTTGAAAATAAAATTTTTAACGAGAAATGGCTGAAAAGTGTTTTGGGGGAGATGGGTTGATGGCAGAAGGATGTCTTAGCGTAGTTATAGTGTGACAGTGGGGGGCGAATTGCTAGCGAAAACCCGAATGACTAAGATGAAATAAAGTATTTAACGAGAAATGGTTGAAAAGTGTTTTGGGGGAGATGGGTTGATGACAGAGGGGTGTCTTAGCGTAGTTAAAGTGTTATAGTTGGGGGTGAAATTCTAGCAAAATACCAAAATGAATGATTTGAAATAACAATTTTAACTAGAAATGGCTGACTAGTGTATTGGGGGAGATGGGCCGATGACAGAGGGGTGTTTTAGCGTAGTTATAGTGTGATAGTGGGGGGGGGGGGTGAATTGGTAGTGAAAAACCCAAATGAATGAGTTAAAATAACATTTTTAACTATAAATCTCAGAATTTTTTTTTTTTTTTTGGGGGGGGGGGGGTTGTGCGTTGGGACCTGGCTGTCATAGAGTAGTTATAGGGTGATATGTGGTGAGTGTGAGATTATGTTTGGGAATGTATTGCTTACAAAAAACCCGAGTGGATGACTTGAAAATAAAATTTTTAACGAGAATTGGCTGAAATGTGTTTTGGGGGAGATGGGTTGATGGCAGAAGGATGTCTTAGCGTAGTTATATTGTGAGAGTGGGGGGCAAATTGCTTGCGAAAAACCCCGAATGAATGAGTTAAAATAATATTTTTAAATAGAAATGGCTGAAAAGTGTTTTAGGGGAGATGGGTCGATGACAGAGGGTTGTCTTAGCGTAGCTGTAGTGTGATAGTGGGGGGGGGGCGAATTGCTAGCCTAAAATCTGAGCTAAGAGGGGTTTATGACCGTAAACTCTAGTTTCTTGTAAGAAAATTATGATGTAGTCTGGGAAAAGAATACCTAGTTTAAGATATCAGGTCGAAAATGGTAAAACTTAATTTCAAAGTTTTTTGAACATTTTAGTTGTTCATCATATAAAGGCAGTGTAGTCTGGGAAAAGGATACCTAGTTTAAGATATCAGGTCGAAAATGTTAAAACTTAACTTTAAAGTTTTTTGAACATTTTAGTTGTTCATCATAGAAAGGCAGTGTAGTCTGGGAAAAGGATACCTAGTTTAAGATATCAGGTCGAAAATGATAAAACATAACTTTAAAGTTTTTGAACATTTTAGTTGTTCATCATAGAAAGGCAGTGTAGTCTGGGAAAAGGATACCTAGTTTAAGATATCTGGTCGAAAATGATAAAACATAACTTTAAAGTTTTTTGAACATTTTAGTTGTTCATCATAGAAAGGCAGTGTAGTCTGGGAAAAGGATACCTAGTTTAAGATATCTGGTCGAAAATGATAAAACTTAACTTTAAAGTTTTTGAACATTTTAGTTGTTCATCATAGAAAGGCAGTGTAGTCTGGGAAAAGGATACCTTACCTAGTTTAAGATATCAGGTCGAAAATGGTAAAACTTAACTTTAAAGATTTTTGAACATTTTAGTTGTTCATCATAGAAAGGCAGAGTAGTCTGGGAAAAGAATACCTAGTTTAAGGTATCAGGTCGAAAATGGTAAAACTTAACTTTAAAGTTTTTTGAACATCTTGAATGCACCTCTTGGAGACACAATACAGAAATTTAATTCAGAAAATTAACGAAAATAAGCCATTTCCATAAAAACTGAACTATAAAATTTTTTGACCGTAAACTCTTGTTTTTGTACAAAAAAATATATTTCTCTGGCTCAAATGTAAATCTTCAAATAGAAAAAGCCTAGGTTTGGATCGGAAAATAAGCCATTTCCGTAAAAACTAAACTATAAAACTTAAACCGAGAAAGACATGGAGTGTACACCGCGACGGCGCATACATAGTGAGAGAGACATGCAAAGTCGACATAGCTTTATTTCATTTTTTAAGGTTAATTTAGACGGTTTACGTGCGCGCACGTTCCAAAGCTGAGCTTACTGCTGAGATGCCTTATTGAGAAATAGCATTAAAACAGTGCATTTTGATTTAATCCTAACTTACAACTTTTGCCCTGGGGACTCTGCTGGGTTTGTCATCCTTAATTACATCATTTCCAGAACTTTCCACTACGTTGCACAAAATGGCTGTCTATAAACTTTTATTGAACGCGTTTGCGAAAATGGTGGGCGTGTGAGGGGTCAATTACTCCACTCACTTTCGACTATTAAAAAGGGAAATTTCAATTTCCACTGAGCCCTTTTTGATGTTTTTACAACAACTTTCTATATAAACCTTATATATCCCCAGGGCATAACTTACAACCCTTGCACTGAGGGCTCTGAGGGAGTTATCATCCAAAAATACCTAATTCCCAGAACTTTCAAACTACGTTGAACAAAATGGGTATCTCAAAATTTTGATTTGATGTGTTTGGGGAAATGGTGGGCGTGAGAGGGGGTTAGTTGCCCTTCAATCACTTTCGACTATTAAAAGGGCACTAGCCCTTTCAATTTTCAATCGAATGAGCCCTTTTTGATATTTTTACAACATCGCTTTCTATAAAAACCTTACATGCTCCCAGGGCATAGGTTACAGTCCTTGCCCTGCGGATTGTGGGGGGGAAATTTTAGCGTGAGAGGGGGGTTAGTTGCCCTGAAATCACTTCCAACTATTAAAAATGCACTAGCCCTTTGAATTTCCAATCGACTGAGCTCTTTTTTAGGTTTCTACGACAAAGATTTCAATAAAACACCTTATATGCCCCCAGGGCATAACTTATAACCCTTGCCCTGAAGAATATGGGGGGGGGGGGAGTGTCCTGCTCAGAGGTATAATTTCCTGAACTTTAAACTGCGTGGAAAAAAAAATCACTATCTCAAAATTTTGATTGGAAATGTTTGGGGAAATGGTGGGCGTGGAAAGGGTCTTAGTTGCTTTCCAATCACTTTGGACTATTAAAAAGGGCACTAGCTGTTTCAATTTCCCATCGATTGAGCCCTTTTTGAAGTTTCGACGACAGTGCGTTCTACAGAAACCTTATATGCCCCCAGTGCATAACTTACAACCCTTTCCTTGAGGGCTATGGGGGAGTGTTCTCCTCATAAACATAATTTCTAGCGGTAAATCAACAACGCTGAACAAAATGGGCATCTAAAAATGTTGATTGGATGTGTTTGGGAAAAGGTGGGCAAACGAGGGGGGCTAGTTGCCCTCAAATCACTTACGACCATTAAAAAGGACAATAGATCTTTGAATTTCCAATCGAATGAGCCTTTTTTCAAGTTTCTACGACATATACTTCAATAAAACTTATATGCCCCCAGGGCATAACTTATAACCCTCGCCTTGAAGAGTGTGGGGGGAGTGTCCTGCTCAAAGGTATAATTTCCTGAATTTTAAACTGCGTGGAACAAAATGGCTATCTAAAAATTTTTATTGGATGAGTTTGGGGAAATGGTGGGCGTGGAAGGGGTGTTAGTTGCCTTCCAATTACTTTCGACTATTAAAAAGGGCACTAGCCATTTTAATTTCTAATCGAATGAGCCCTTTTGAAGTTTCTGCGACAACGCATTCTATAAAAACCTTTTATGCCCCCAGGCCATAACTTACAACCTTTGCCCTGAAGGCTTTGGGAGAGTGACCTCAAACATTTTTTCTATCTGGAAATCAACTACGCTGAACAAAATGGATATCTCAAAATTTTGATTGGATGTGTTTCGGAAAATGTTGGGCATGGAAGAGGTGTTAGTTGCCTTACGATCACTTTCGACTATTAAAAAGGGTACAAGCCATTCCAATTTCCAATTGAATGAGCCCTTGTATATTTAATTATATTATTTTTGAATGTTTTATTTTGTATGCATATATAGTTATATAATAGCAAAAAAAAAGATTCATTTTCAATTTTCCCAGGGTTAGAGCTTAAGTTCAGTATGGGTCAGTTTCTCAAAGTTTTGGGACTATGATATGAAAATAAGTGATGCTTTTACTGCTTTTACTGTAGAAAAAAATAAAGGCTTTTACTGTCCCTTCACAAAACGAATGCGCATAAAAGCTTGTTAATAGCAATATATTTCCCCCCCCCCCCGCCAAAGGGTTCAATTAGATACTGTATAAGCTTTTATTTAATACTGTATAAACTATCCACCAAGCCTTATAATAGTACCTTAAAATAAGCTCTGTTTGTTTTGTAACAATGAACGACTTTGCCACCAGTTAAATAAAAAAAACTATTTTTTTCAAGTGAAAGTAAAGAGCATCATTAAAACTTAAAACAAACAGAAATTATTCCGTTTATGAGAAGGTTATTTCCTCCTCATACCCTACCTCTTAGCGCTAAAGTTTTGTAGTATTTTTTTTTCAAAAGCTTTTTATTTGAACTAAATGGCCCCGTTTTATGAAGACTTAATCTTTAAGAATTGGGTAAAAACGTCAAACTGCAGCATAAGGAACTGGCTTCCCCTCCATTTAAATCCTAATTCCCTTCCATAGAAAATTCTATCTCCCCAGTAGTATAATCAAGTTCATTCCCAGGGAGGATACTTTATTGGATTTCTAGGGATTCTATAAATCTAGGAAGATTTATAGGTCAATTTTATGAAAAGCTGTTTCGCACAGCATTGTATAGGGATTTAGTGGAGTCCTCACGATATTGTATAGAAAGATAATGGAGTCCTCACAACACTTTTGAGATGTTGCATAGTCTATACGGTATTGTGTAGAGGAGGGGGGTACGGACAGATTGCAATAGAGGATACGGGGCTTACTGACGCGTCGCAGAAGGAGATAACATGTGGTTAGGAATAGGAGACAAACTCTATCTGCATGGTGTACTTTGCTCAATTTCTTGAGGAGCACCATATCGCATTTCCAGGGGGGCTCCTCGTCTCACGATGTACCTATAGACTTACTAATTCTTAGGGGGGGGGGTTATACTATGGGGTTGTAGAACAAGGGGTAACAGAGGGGAGTGGAGCAAGGGGATCGACACTTCTAAATCTAAGCTAAGTTGCCCAGAGGTCTAAAAGAATTTTATTATATTTTCTTTCACAGACAAGATTTTGTCTTTGTTATTATACTCTATATTTCTTCCGATTATTTTGGACATTATACTTTGTTCATAACAGCTTTGGGGGCGGTGGTCAGCAACCTGCTCGCGATACCCCTGCTTATACTAATCTAAGCTGACTATTTTGTTCCAATTCGTTGGTTGGTCGGTGGGCTAGTAACCCGCCACCGTAAAAACTAATTACTCAAGAAACAGCAACAGATAGCCTCGGATTGACTTCTTCTTCTTCTGTGAAGACGACTAATGCACGCCCCCGGACAGGATTCTTGAAAACGGCCGATTGTTTTGTATTGGATACTGGAATGGTAGAACACTTAATCAAGAAACACAGCCAGGAAAACTCAACAGTGTTTTGATAACCCTTGATAAATTCCGTATTGACATAGCTGGACTTTCTGAGATCAGGCTTACTGGTTTTGGGACTTTGAAATCTGAGATTTACCACATCTTGTATTCCGGACTTGAGACTAGAAAAGAAGCAGGTGTCGCAATGGCACTAAGTAATCGGGCCAAAAAATGCCTGGTGGACTGGGAACCAATTGGTGAGCGGATTCTTCGTCCCCGTTTCGCCACTTCACAGGCCAAATTGACAGTTATTGTAGTGTACGCCCCAACGAATGATGCCTGTGATCGAACCAAAGATGACTTTTATCGTGCGTTATCGAATGTTGTTGCAAAAACGCATAGTCATGATATTGTGACTGTGTGTGGGGACTTTAATGCTAAAATTGGAGGTGATGCTTCTTATGCCCCAACTATCCTCGGTAAACATGGACTGGGGGAAATTAATGACAATGGTGTGCGACTAATCGATTTTTGCGCTACTCATGAACTTATCGTTGGCGCCACATGGTTTCCACATAAACAGATTCACAAGTATACTTGGAACTCGCCTGATGGTGTAACACGAAATGAAATAGACCATATCCTAATTGAGAGGCGCAGGCGACGATGTTTAGAGGATGTTAGAACCTTCCGAGGTGCCGACTGTTATTCCGATCACCAACTTGCTGTTGCCAAGTTCAAGCTGAAACTAAAACTGTGACAAAGCCCCAACGGGCAGTGAAAACCTTCAATTTGAGGAAATTGCAGGACCCAAACGTATTGCAAAAGTATACTACAGCTTTGTCAAACAAGTTTTCCCTTCTAAGGGACGAAGTGTTGCTTGATAGTCAGTGTGAAAAAATTGCAGAAACCGTGAAAGAGGTTGCAAAAGAAGTTGTGGGCTACAACAGGAAGAAGAAAGAGCAGTGAATATCGGAAAGTAGTTGGGATATTATTGATCAAAGGTCACAACTCAAAATGCTCGAAGATAAGTATGACCATAGCACGACTTGTTCTAGAAAATACGTACACAACCTGAAAGTGCAGTACAAGCGTCTCCATAAGTAATTCAACGCAGCAACCAGGGAAGATAAGAGGATGTACCTAGAAAATATGGCCGAACAGGCTGAGGCAGCCACTAGACGGGGAGATAGCCGAACTGTGTAAGCCATAGCGAAGCAGTTGGCGGGTATTTCAAAGGCGTCGTTGACCCAAGTTAAAAGCAAAGATGGCATTTTATTAACCCAGACTGATGACATAGTCCGACGCAGGAAAGAGCATTTTAGCGAGGTACTAAATCAGATGCCTCCCACAACTACTTTAAATATCCCTGAAGAACCACTGTTCGATCTCGGAATATGTTCCGGACCTCTCTTACTTATTGAAGGCATGGAGGCCCTAAAGACTTTGAAAAACGGAAAGGCTACAGGCAATTATGGCATACCACCAGAATTACTGAAGTACGGTAGAAGCGCCCTAGCCGAACCCATATTTGAACTTCTTTCCCGTGTTTGGGATGAAGAAAAAGTCCCTAGTGAATGGTCGAAGGCAGTAATTGTAAAACTCTTCAAAAAGGACAAAACACTAAGTGTGATAATTGGAGAGGTATTGCTTTACAGTCTGTTGGCAGCAAAGTCCTGTGCCAAATAATTCTGAACGTGATTCAGAGTAAAGTGGAGAAAGTTAGGACAGATGATAAGCACGGATTCTGGTAGAGTAGATCATATTGTGACCTTATATTTAGCCTGAGAGTCCTGCTGGATGAATCCAATGATTGACAATTTCAGCTACATATAGTATTTATGGATATTTTCAAAGCTTTCGACTCGATACATCGCGGAACCATGTGGAAGATTTGAGTGCATTATGGAATTCCGACCAAAATTGTAAATATAATTGAAGCGCTCTATCGTGATATCATGTGCGCAGTACAGACAAAGGGTGGCCTAACGGAGTGGTTTTCTGTTCAGTCAGGTGTAAGGCAGGGCTGCATTCTATCACAATTACTGTTTGCCATAGTGATTGATTTTGTTCTCCGTGGATGCAGTTTTAGTGGCGGTCTACAATTAAATCCACTGAGAGAACTCAATGATGGTGATTTTGCTGACGATGTTGCGCTTATTACTCACGACCCAGAAGATATGTAACGCAACATTAATGAACTCGGTCGTATGGCAAATGCTGTCGGACTCTCCATAAATGCTAACAAGACCAAATCAATGTCGAATGCAGTCATACCTGACTTAGCCGAAGGACTTTTGGTTAACAACGAGGAAATTGAGGAAGGGAGAGAGTTCAAGTATCTCGGCAGCATTCTTACGCAAGATGCCAATTCCGAAAGAGAAATACTGTGCCGAATAACATTGGCTGGGTCTGCTTTCAGCTACTTTAGAAATGTTTGGAGAAATAATAAATATTCCCAGAAGTTAAAGCTTAAAATTTATAATAGCAATGTGGTCTCTGTCCTTATGTACGGCTGCGAAACTTGGAGCATCACTGCTCAACTAGAACGACGACTCCAGGCATTCGACAATAATTGCCTAAGGTCTATCGTAAATATACATTGGACAGAAAGAATGCGAAATGATGAAATCTATCGTATGACAAATCATACCCCCATCCTTGATCTTATTAGAAAGCGGCGATGGATGTATTGGGGGCATATGGTGCGAATGGGGGAAGGAAGGCTGCCGCACGATGCATGGTGTTGGACACCCCCCGGTCACCGCAAATCAGGGAGACCGAAAATGACCCTTGGTAGGTCGCTAGCGAAGGAGGCAAAGCTGGCAAGGTCCTCGTTGGAGGAGCTATGGTTGAAGGCTCAGGACAGGTCGTCATGGCGAAACACTGTTGCTGCCTTATGCGCCCCCAGTCGTAGGTGGACCTAAGTCTAAGTAAGTAATAACAGCTAAAAGTTCATCTTAAGAGTGCTAACTCTTGTACGGTTTGACCGTGTTTTCAATTTTCGTTAATATAAGCTATGAAAGATATTGAATAAAATATTTATATCAAGAAATCGCTATTTCATTAGCAACAAAAGCAAACAGTACGTGGTAACAAACTGTAAGTAAGGAACGGCCCGACTCAATGTAACTAAAACTCCAAAAATCGAAATTTTGATACCAATAGATGCATCCAAAGAATCAAATTCTTAAGCTGATTTTAAATATATAAGTTTCATAAAGTTTAGTGTTACCATTTAAAAGTTACGAGCCTGAGAAAACTTATCTAATTAAAAAAAGAGTGAAACACCCCCTAAGCCACAGAATCTTAACAATAATCACACCATCAGGTTCAACGTATTAGAGAACCCAATTGTGAAGGTTTTAAGCTCCTATATTCAAAAATTGGAATTCTGTCTTTTTTTCCAGAAGAAAGTTCACGGATGCGTGTTTATTTATTGTTTTTTTTCCTGGGGTGATCGTATCGACCCAATGGTTCTAGAATATCGTGAGAGGGCTCATTCAAAGGGAATTTAAAAGTTCTAATGCCCTTTTTAAGTTACAAAAAAATATTGAAGGTAACAAGACCCCCTTCTACGTTAATTTTTTCCCCAAAGTCCCCAGATCGAAATTTTGAGATAGATGGACTTCATCTATTGGTAAACTCGTGATGGTAGCAGTAACGTTTGCTAATGCTTAGTTTTTTATCAATTAATCTTTAGATTCCATGGTGATATTGTCTTTCAAAGCCCTTTTTATTTTACTTGCAGTTTCGTTGTCTATTATGACATTATTTTTGCATAGGTCGCAGTTTTAACCCTTGGATAAGATGTGGCTTATGATGATGTTTGAGCAATGACAGAAAGACGGTGATATGATCTTTCAACGGGTAATGTGTTACCAGCAACGGTAGCAAGAAGTTGCACTTCGCCCTTCGAAACTAAAGAACGGAGTTTTTGATACCAATAGATACATCAAAAGAATCAGATTTTTATGCTAATTTCAAATACATAAGTTTCATCTAATCTAACCCATTAAAAGTTACGCGCGTGCAAATTTGCCTTAATTTCGAAAAAAGGAGGAAACTACTCTTAAAAGTCATAGAACTTTAGTGGAAGATCACACCATCAGATTCAGTGAATCAGAGAACCCTACAATAGAAGTTTGAACAAAATTCAAACTTTAGCGTAAAGAGTGAGCTATTGAATAGGGGGGCGAACTCCCTAAGATACGTAATAAAAACATAGGAATGTAGAAGTTCGTCACGTAAGTTACGTCAGAACAAAATTTCGAGAAAGCCATTTAGCACAAAAAAGTAAAATTGATATTCAATTTTCGTTTTATTTATTCATGTACGGTGAGCCAAAATCAAAGCTGCATTAATTCAAAACCATTCAGAAATTAAATGATAAAAAAAAGTTTTTTTTAGCTAAAAGTAAGGAGCGATATTAAAACTTAAAACGAACAGAAATTATTCTGTATGTGAAAGGGTGGTCCCCTCCTCAACGTCTCTCTGTTTTTGCTAAAGTTTGACTGTCTCACAACTTGTTTTTTAAAACAATAAAAACTCTAGCGTAAAGAGGGAGGCGTTGAGTTGAGGACCGCCTCTTTCGTATACGGAATAATTTCTGTTCGTTTTAAGTTTTAAAACAAAACACAAGGATTAGGCGCGGTTCTCGCAACTAATCTTTTCCATTAACGGCATAAGCCCCATGTGAACGGCTACTAAAATCCTAAAAGTCGGTTGTAGTCACCTGAATGTGTAGTTAGCAAAAACTGGAGGTTTAATCATAGGCAGCACGATAGCGCAGCCTAAGTAAAGAACGATGTTCCCCCACAACCCTCGGGGCAAGGGTCTTAAGTTATGCCCTGAGGGTATATAAGAACGATGTTGGCACAATGTATCATTTATTATTTTTTTTCCTTTAGAGCATGGCACTTCGTATCGAAAAAGTTGTCGTAGAAACTTCGAAAAGGGCTCATTCAATTGGAAATTGGAATGGCTTGAGCCTTTTTTAATAGTCGAAAGTGATTGTAAGGCAACTAACGCCTCTTCCATGCCCACCATTTTCCGAAACACATCCAATCAAAATTTTAAGATAGCCATTTTCTTCAGCGTAGTTGATTTTCAGATTGAAAATATGTTTTTGAGCAGGTTACTCCCCCAAAGCCTTCAGGGCAAAGGTTGTAAGTTATGGCCTGGGGGCATATAAGGTTTTTGTTGAAGGTGCTGTCGTAAAAACTTCAAAAAAGGCTTATTCAATTGGAAATTCAAAGGGCTAGTGCCCTTTTAATAGTCGAAAGTGGTTCGAGGGCAACTAACCATCCCCCACGCCCATCATTCCCCCAAACACATCCAATCAAAATTTTGAGATAGCCATTTTGTTCCACGCAGTTTAAAGTTCAGGAAATTATACCTTTGAGCAGGACACTTCCCCCAAAGTCTTCAAGGTGAGGGTTATAAGTTATGCCCTGGGGGCATATAAGTTTTTATTGAAATATCTGTCGTAGAAACTTGAAAAAAGGCTCATTCGATTGGAAATTCAAAGATCTATTGTCCTTTTTAATGGTCGTAAGTGATTTGAGGGCAACTAGCCCCCCTCGTTTGCCCACCTTTTCCCAAACACATCCAATCAAAATTTTTAGATACCCATTTTGTTCAGCGTTGTTGATTTACCGCTAGAAATTATGTTTAAGAGGAGAACACTCCCCCACAGCCCTCAAGGAAAGGGTTGTAAGTTATGCACTGGGGTATATAAGGTTTCTGTAGAACGAACTGTCGTAGAAACTTCAAAAAGGGCTCATTCGATTGTAAATTGAAACGGCTAGTACCCTTTTCAATAGTCCAAAGTGATTGGAAAGCAACTAACACCCTTTCCACGCCCACCTTTTCCCCAAACATTTCCAATCAAAATTTTAAGATAGTCATTTTTTTCCACGCAGTTTAAAGTTCATGAAATTATAGCTTTGAGCAGGACAATCACCCCCCCCCCCATAGTCTTCAGAGCAAGGGTTATAAGTTATGCCCTGGGGGAATATAAGGTTTTTTATTGAAATCTTTGTCGTAGAAACTTGAAAAAGAGCTCAGTCGATTGGAAATTCAAAGGGCTAGTGCCTTTTTAATAGTCGGAAGTGATTTGAGGGCAACTAACCCCCCTCTCACGCTAACCTTTTCCCCAAAAAACCCGCAGGACAAGGGTTGTAACCTATGCCCTGGGACCATGTAAGGTTTTTATAGAAAGCGATGTTGTAAAAACATCAAAAAGGGCTCATTCAATTGAAAATTTAAAGGGCTAGTGCCCTGTTAATAGTCAAAAGTGATTGAAGGGCAAATAACCCCCTCTCACGCCCACCATTTCCCCAAACACATTGAATCAAAATTTGAGATATCCATTTTGTTCAACGTAGTCAAAAGTTCTGGGAATTAGGTATTTTAGGATGATGACCCCCTCAGAGCCCTCAGTGCAGGGGTTGTAAGTTATGCCCTGGGGATATATAAGGTTTAAGAGAAAGTTGTTTTAAAAATTTCCAAAAGGGCTCATTTGTTTGGAAATTGAAATTTCCCTTTTTAATAGTCGAAAGTGAGTGGAGTAATTGACCCCCCCCCACGCCCACCATTTTCGCAAACGCGTTCAATAAGGGTTTATAGACAGCCATTTTGTTCAACGTAGTTGAAAGTTCTGGAAATGATGTATTTAAGGATGACAAACCCCCAAGAGTCCCCAGGGCAAAAGTTGTAAGTTAAGATTAAATAAAAAAGGCACTATGTTAATGCTAATTCTCAATAAAGCAACTCAGCAGTATCCCAAGAACGACTGAGGGTATTATATTCAAACTTTCGGGGCTACTTCTGCTCTTAAAAGTTAACCAAATCAAAATAGCGTAAGTGTATGCAAGCTATTAAAGAAAGTAAACAGATTTTCTTGCGAATGGTATCAATTTCATTAGTTCAGGTCAACTAGAGGAGGTATGAAACTAAATTAAACACTACTTTTTTAGATATTTTTTTTTTAGATATTTAGATATTTATTGCAATAAAAGCCACTTTGGGCCATGGAAAAAAAAGGAAAATCACACAAAATAATAACATGATTATAACACTCATAGCAAAGTATGGTAGCCTACATAACAATAACAACGCAAAATTACAAAACATTATAAAAACATAATAAAGCACACGATACCAAACATAAATAAACTAACATAAATAGATAGATGTATGTTACATCTATCAAGGGCCATGACTACAAAAATAACAAACAAGAAAACAACTTACACACATACAACAATACTTTCCGCACTCACCCAACCCCTTTTAAAAAAATCTATCTCTATGTGACATACCCAATTTTAAAAAATTTGCTATCATTCTTATTGTCCCATAATTTTTTGATCCCATTACTGAAACCAACCACTCACTTGTCCCCACATTAACAAAAAATAAATCTTTCCTTAGATCCTGTAATTCGGGACAAAGGGCCATGAAGTGAAGCAGATCCTCCCCATTTTCTCCGCACATAGGGCATGAGTAAGGACCCTCCTTTACCCTTACCCTCCCTAAATATTTCCTCCTTTCTCCAAATGCTAGAAAATTAACTTTCTATCTGTGTTTAAACTACTATCTGTGTCCAGATTTTTAAAAGGGTGCATGTTGTTAAAAATTGCTGAAAAATTTTCTCCAGCATACAAATAGCAGGCAAAACTATAAAGTCTTAAAAAAAGAAAATATTTAAACTATTATTTTCTTTTTCCCTGAAAAGACTTTGTCAATATAAACGGATAGAAATTAATAAAAAAAAACTTCCACAAAATGAGTATTTCAAAGAAAAGTATAGAACTTCATCAAACCAAAAATGAGCAAAAATAAAATCAAATAATTACCAAGCGTGAAACTACCACAAATCAGCATCGATAAATAAATGAAACCCTAAACGAACAGAAATTACAATAAATAACCGAGTCAAACTCAAACGAGCAGAAATTAACATGAGTAGGGCTCAAAACCCCGATGTCTTCCCAAGGCCAGACCATAATTTGCACTTTACTGAAAAAAAAGAAATACAAATAGAATGTGCATTGTCAGTTTATAAAACTTAAAACGAACAGAAATTATTCCGTATATGAAAGAGGCGGTCCTCCACTCAACGCCTCCCTCTTTACGCTATAGTTTTTTATTGTTTTAAAAAACAAGTTGTGAGACACTCAAACTTTAAGACACTCAAAATAAAACAAAATTTGTATATCAAAAAAGCATTAGCAAACATTACTGCTACCATAATGAGTTTACCAACAGATGAACCTATGCAAAATGCGACCTATGCAAAAATAAAGTCGTAATAGACAACGAAACTGCAAGTAAAATAAAAAGGGCTTTGAAAGACAATATCACCATGGAATCTAAAGATGAATTGATGAAAAATTAAGCATTAGCAAACATTACTGCTACCATAATGAGTTTACCAACAGATGAACACTATATCTCAAAATTTCGATCTGGGGACTTTGGGGAAAAAATTAACGTAGAAGGGGGTCTTGTTACCTTCAATTTTTTTTTGTAACTTAAAAATGGCATTAGAACTTTTAACTTCCCATTGAATGAGCCCTCTCACGATATTCTAGAACCATTGGGTTGATACGATCACCCCAGGAAAAAAACAATAAATAAACACGCATCCGTGAACTTTCTTCTGGAAAAAAAGACAGAATTCCAATTTTTGAATATAGGAGCTTAAAACCTTCACAATTGGGTTCTCTAATACGTTGAACCTGATGGTGTGATTATTGTTAAGATTCTGTGGCTTAGGGGGTGTTTCACTCTTTTTTTTTTAATTAGAGAAATTTTCTCAGGCTCGTAACTTTTAAATGGTAACACACTTGATGAAACTTATGTATTTAAAACCAGCTTAAGAATTTGATTCTTTGGATGCATCTATTGGTATCAAAATTTCGATTTTTCGAGTTTTAGTTACATTGAGTCGGGTCTTTCCTTACTTACAGTTCGTTACCACGCACTGTTTGCTTTTGTTGCTAATGAAATAGCGATTTCTTGATATAAATATTTTATTCATTATCTTTCATAGCTTATATTAACGAAAATTGAAAACACGGTCAAACCGTACAAGAGTTAGCACTCTTAAGATGAACTTTTAGCATATCCCAAAAAACGGATATTATGAACAAAGTCTAATGTCCGAAATAATCGGAAGAAATATAGAGTATAATAACAAAGAAAAACTCTTGTCTGTGAAAGAAAATATAATAAAATTCTTTTAGACCTCTGGGCTACTTAGCTTAGAATTAGAAGTGTCGATCCCCTTGCTCCTCTCCCCCTTGTTACCCCTTGTTCAACTACCTCATAGTATAAAAAAAACCCCCGAAGAATTAGTAAGTCTATAGGTACATCGTGAGACGAGGAGCCCCCCTGGAAATGTGATATGGTGCTCCTCAAGAAATTTAGCAAAGTACACCATGCAGATAGAGTTTGTCTCCACTAAATCCCTATACAATGCTGTGCGAAACAGCTTTTATTAAAATTGACCTATAAATCTTCCTAGATTTATAGAATCCCTAGAAATCCAATAAAGTACCCTCCCTGGGAATGACCTTGATTGTACTACTGGGGAGATAGAATGTTCTATGGAAGGGAGTCAGGATTTAAATGGAGGGGAAGCCAGTTCCTTATGCTAAAGTTTGACGTTTTTACCCAATTCTTAAAGATTAAGTCTTCATAAAAGGGGGCCATTTAGTTCAAATAAAAAGCTTTTGGAAAAAAAAATACTAAAAAACTTTAGCGCTAAGAGGTAGGGAATGAGGAGGAAATAACCCTCCCATAAACGGAATAATTTCTGTTTGTTTTAAGTTTTAATGATGCTCTTTACTTTCACTTGAAAAAAATAGTTTTTTTTATTTAACTGGTGGCAAAGTCGTTCATTGTTACAAAACAAACAGAGCTTATTTTAAGGTACTATTATAAGGCTTGGTGGATAGTTTATACAGTATTAAATAAAAGCTTATACAGTATCTAATTGAACCCTTTGGCGGGGGGGGGGATATATTGCTATAAACAAGATTCTATAAACAAGATTTTATGCGCATTCGTTTTGTGAAGGGACAGTAAAAGCCTTTCTTTTTTTCTACAGTAAAAGCAGTAAAAGCATCACTTATTTTCATATCATAGTCCCAAAACTTTGAGAAACTGACCCATACTGAACTTAAGCTCTAACCCTGGGAAAATTGAAAATGAATCTTTTTTTTTGCTATTATATAATTATATATAAGTTATATTAGATTTAGATGAAATTTGCAAAATTTGTATCTGGGGACTTTGGGGAAAAAATTAGCGTAGAAGGGGGCCTTGTTACCTTCAGTTTTTTTTTTGTCACTTAAAAAGGGCATTAGAACTTTTAACTTCCCTTTGAATGAGCCCTCTCACGATATTCTAGAACCATTGGGTTGATACGATCACCCCAGGAAAAAAAAAACAATAAAGAAACACGCATCCGTGAACTTTCTTCTGGAAAAAAAGACAGAATTCCAATTTTTGAATATAGGAGCTTAAAACCTTCACAATTGGGTTCTCTAATACGTTGAATCTGATGGTGTGATTTTTGTTAAGATTCTGTGGCTTAGGGGGTGTTTCACTCTTTTTTTAATTAGAGAAATTTTCTCAGGCTCGTAACTTATAAATGGTAACACTAATCTTGATGAAACTTATATATTTGAAAGCAGCTTGAGAATTTGATTCAATTGATGCATCTATTGGTATCAAAATTTCGATTTTTTGAGTTTTAGTTACATTGAGTCGGGTCGAGTTCGTTACCACGTACTGTTTGCTTTTGTTGCTAATGAAATAGCAATTTCTTGATATAAATATTTTATTCATTATCTTTCATAGCTTATATTAACGAAAATTGAAAACACGGTCAAACCGTACAAGAGTTAGCACTGTTAAGATGAACTTTTAGCATTTCCGAAAAAAACGGATAAAGTATAATGTCCGAAATAATCGGAAGAAATATAGAATATAATAACAAAGAAAACTCTTGTCTGTGAAAGAAAATATAATAAAATTCTTTTAGACCTCTGGGCTACTTAGCTTATTCAAAAGTATAATTTTCTTTTTCTCTGAAAAGACTATGTCAATATAAAACGAACAGAAATTAATTAAAAAACTTTTTCCACAAAATAAGTTTTCAAAGAAAAGTAAAGAACTCCATTAAACAAAATGATCAAAAATAAAATAAAATAATCTACTAAGCGTGAAACAACCACAAATCAGCATTGATAAATAAATTAAGCCCAAAACGAACAGAAACGTATTTCGTCGCATGTTTGAAGTGGATATGATTGAGAATCAGAGGAATACAGTTTTTGTTGAGGATGTCCATTTCAAGACACTGCAATTTATTATCCAGTATTTTGAGGCCAAGACTATCTCTGGCTTTGAAAAAATAAACAAGGATGTTTTTGATTATATAGTTGGGAAATACAACTTTATTCACATAAAAGATGATATTGCTGGGAAATTATTGAATGAATCCTCACTAACAATGGATACTAGTTGCTCTTGAAAACATTTTCTCTGTTTTTAATAGTCCAAGGTATAAGGTATTTGCTTTCCATATATTATCATATATCATTCAAAATAAGAAGATCTACTATTTTAAACAAGATTTTAGCTTCATCGATGACCTTAGTGCAGAAGATTTTACAGAGCTATCAAAAATGTGTTGTGCTAAAATCAAGCAAGCGAAGAGATGTTTGTGGGATGGTTATCTGGATTGTTTCTACAGTTGGACTTCAAAGAACCCTGAAGAGAGAGACATCTATTACATCGTTAGCTCTCCTCCCTCTCATTTCTTGTAATCTTTCGTCAATACACTTGCACGCTATGTTATTAGAAATTGTACCGACCGTCTCATATTGAAAAGGTGTATGTACATGTGAGCTAAATAAACATATCTTTTCTTGTTTTCATCTTATGTCTAAATTTCTTTATAATAATATTTATTTTCATCAATTATTTCCTAAGATGGGCATATTTATCAGTTTCATCAGGGCAAGGGTATGTATATTTAATGATATTATTTTTGAATGTTTTATTTTGTATGCATATATAGTTATATAATAGCAAAAAAAAATTCATTTTCAATTTTCCCAGGGTTAGAGCTTAAGTTCAGTATGGGTCAGTTTCTCAAAGTTTTGGGACTATGATATGAAATTAAGTGATGCTTTTACTGTCCCTCTACAAAACGAATGCCCATAAAAGCTTGTTTATAGCAATATATTACCCCCTCCCCCTCTTCCGAAGGGTTCAATTAGATACTGTATAAAATCGTGTGATGTGCTTATGGAGGTGATAACAGATTTTCACTAGCAAAGTCAAAATTTTTGCTAAGAAATATAAACTATTCACCAAGCCTTATAATAGTACCTTAAAATAAGCTCTGTTTGTTTTGTAAAAATGAACGACTTTGCCACCAATTAAATAAAAAAAAACTATTTTTTTCAAGTGAAAGTAAAGAGCATCATTAAAACTTAAAACAAACAGAAATTATTCATTTTATGAGAGGGTTATTTCCTCCTCATTCCCTGCCTCATAGTCCTAAAGTTTTTTAGTATTTTTTTTTTCAAAAGCTTTTTATTTGAACTAAATGGCCCCCGTTTATGAAGACTTATTCTTTAAGAATTGGGTAAAACGTCAAACTGTAGCATAAGGAACTAGCTTCCCCTCCATTTAAATCCTGACTCCCTTCCATAGAACATTCTATCTTCCCAGTAGTATAATCAAGGTCATTCCCAGGGAGGATACTTTATTGGATTTCTAGGGATTCTATAAATCTAGGAAGATTTATAGGTCAATTTTATTAAAAGCTGTTTCGCACAGCATTGTATAGGGATTTAGTGGAGTCCTCACGATATTGTATAGAAAGATAATGGAGTCCTCACAACACTTTTGAGATGTTGCATAGTCTATACGGTATTGTGTAAAGGAGGGGGATCCGGACAGATTGCAATAGAGGATACGGGGCTTACGGACGCGTCGCAGAAGGAGATAACATGTGGTTAGGAATAGGAGACAAACTCTATCTGCATGGTGTACTTTACTAAATTTCTTGAGGAGCACCATATCACATTTCCAGGGGGGCTCCTCGTCTCACAATGTACCTATAGACTTACTAATTCTTAGGAGGGGTTTTTATATTATGGGGTAGTGAGGGATTACGAATAGGTGACAAGCTCTCACTGCATAGTTTACCAATAATGAGTTTCATAAGGGGTGTAAAATCATATTTTCAGAGGGTTCCCTTCCACAAGTTATAATTATATTGAATCTTAGGAAAGATTTTCTAAGCTAAGGGGGAACAAGGGGATCAACACTTCTAAATCTAAGCTAAGTAGCCCAGAGGTCTAAAAGAATTTTATTATATTTTCTTTCACAGACAAGAGTTTTTCTTTTTTATTATACTCTATATTTCTTCCGATTATTTCGGACATTATACTTTATCCGTTTTTTTTCGGAAATGCTAAAAGTTCATCTTAATAGTGCTAACTCTTGTACGGTTTGACCGTGTTTTCAATTTTCGTTAATATAAGCTATGAAAGATAATGAATAAAATATTTATATCAAGAAATCGCTATTTCATTAGCAAAAAAAGCAAACAGTACGTGGTAACGATCTCGACCCGACTCAATGTAACTAAAACTCAAAAAATCGAAATTTTGATACCAATAGATGCATCAAAAGAATCAAATTCTTAAGCTGATTTCAAATATATAAGTTTCATCAAGATTAGTTTTACCATTTATAAGTTACGAGCCTGAGAAAATTTCTCTAATTAAAAAAGGGTGAAACACCCCCTAAATCACAGAATCTTAATAAAAATCACACCATCAGATTCAAAGTATTAGAGGACCCCATTGTGAAGGTTTTAAGCTCCTATATTCAAAAATTGGAATTCTGTCTTTTTTTCCAGAAAAAAGTTCACGGATGCGTGTTTCTTTATTGTTTTTTTTCCTGGGGTGATCGTATCAACCCAATGGTTCTAGAATATCGTGAGAGGGCTCATTCAAAGGGAATTTAAAAGTTCTAATGCCCTTTTTAAGTGACAAAAAAATATTGAAGGTAACAAGGCCCCCTTCTACGCTAATTTTTTCACCAAAGTCCCCAGATCGAAATTTTGAGATAGATTGACTTCATCTGTTGGTAAACTCGTGATGGTAGCAGTAACGTTTGCTAATGCTTAGTTTTTTATCAATTCATCTTTAGATTCCATGGTGATATTGTCTTTCAAAGCTCTTTTTATTTTACTTGCAGTTTCGTTGTCTATTACGGCATTAATTTTGCATAGGTCGCAGTTTTAACCCTTGGATATGATATGACTTATGATAATGTTTGAGCAATGCCAGAAAGACGGTGATATGATCTTTCAACGGGTAATGTGTTACCAGCAACGGTAGCAAGAAGTTGCACTTCGCCCTTCGAAACTAAAGAACCGCGTTTTTGATACCAATAGATACATCAAAAGAATCAGATTTTTATGCTAATTTCAAATACATAAGTTTCATCTAATCTAACCCATCAAAAGTTACGCGCGTGCAAATTTGCCTTAATTTCGAAAAAAGGAGGAAACTACTCTTAAAAGTCCCAAATGCAGTCTGGAAGTATATTAAAAAGAAAACGAGTCCGAAATCTCGCAAAGAAGAAATTTTGCCAAATGAAAGTGATTGGAATAAATATTTCACCGCCAAATTCTCACCACCGAACAAGCCTCTCGAGAAAGAGTTCGAAAAAGAGCTCGACTCCCTCCTAGCGTCAAATGAACGAAGTTTCGGGTTCGTTGTTACTGTCTCTAGTATCCGTCATATGCTATCTAAACTGAAAAAGAAGTATTCTCGAGGTGATGATAATATTTGTGGAATGCATCTGGCTATTGGGGGTGACAATGTGTTAAATCACCTTGCTCTTATGTACCAGATGATCTTTAACTGCGGTCTTGTCCCCGATGTTTTCTGTGTTGGCGTCGTTACACTAGTTCCCAAAAAAGGGAATGATCCCAGGAACTGCATCATACCGCCCGATAACTGTTGTGCCGGTATTCTGCAAACTCATGGAAATGCTTGTTTTTGATGACCTAAGTGAAGCTTGTTATACTCCCGATTCGCAATTTGGGTTTAAGAGTGGTACTAGTCGCGAGCATGTTCATTCGTTGATAGCTAATCTTTTGCTCAGTGCTCACGATAATAATGATACACTTGTTCTAGCAAGCCACGATGTGCGTAGAGAATTCGACTCCGGTATCCACGCACATATACTTAGTTCTGCTTGTAAACGTGGAGTTTACCGTTCGGTTGTCGTTGTATGGAGGAGCATGTATAGGAGGCTGAGAGTGAAGATTAAAGTCCCCACACATCGCGGTATGGTGGTATCCACCGTAGTTATACCTGTCTGTAAAGGTATCCGGCAAGGCTCCATTACTTTTTCTCCTCTATACAACAACAGTATTATCGTCCCTCAAGAATCTGCCAAAACGTGCTGCATATATCTAGGTATAGACGTGTCGCTCATCAATTACGCTGATGACATACTTAACGCAAGTAGGTCTGTTTCAAGGGTTGAGGATAACTACAATATATCGAGTGATGAATATGCTAAGATTGGGCTAGCTTTTAATGCTGCCAAAAGTGAAATAGTTGTTTTTCGTCGCAACGCGAAAAATTTGACCCCGATTGGCGTGCTCCTAGGCGATACTGCGGTGAGCTCAAAACCATTACTCACTTACCTTGGACTGCCGATCGCTTCAGATCTGCAGTTTACTCGTGAAGCACTGGTTGAGCATTTTTCAGAAAAGGCACGCAAAGCATACGGACTACTTCTACCCTGCAAACGTATGTATAACCGCCGTATACTCGGAAGGCTCTATTCTGTGTTCGTTATCCCGCATGTTCTGTCACTCTCGCCGTTTTGGTCTCTTTTAACCGAAACAGATAAGCGCTCAGTCCGTCGGGTTTAATATAAGTATGCAAAGTATATTTTAAGTGTTCCGCCATGGGAGAGAAACTCAAGAGTTTAGAAAAATTAAAGCGTTGTGGACCCGACTACTGCAGCTACTGAGCGAATCGTTCGATTTCGGCGTTCGCTCAATCCTGATCATGATATGTACCGAGCTATCGTAGGCTAGTTTGAATAAGAGTTTAGTTTGCTGTATATAGATTGTTATTGAAGTCTTGTTGTTTCTCTTATTGCGTTTTCTTTTTCTCTTTTTTTTCAATACTCCGTTGTGTAACCTTGTGTTATTTATGATGGGAAATAAAAACCATTCATTCATAGAACTTTAATGGAAGATAACATCATCAGATTCAGTGAATCAGAGAACCCTACAATAGAAATTTGAACAAAATTCAAACTTTAGCGTAAAGAGTGAGCTATTGAATAGGGGGACGAACTCCCTAAGATACGTAATAAAAACATAGGAATATAGAAGTTCGTCACGTAAGTTACGTCAAAAAACAAAATTTCGAGAAAGCCATTTAGCACAAAAAAGTAAAATTGATACACAATTTTCGTTTTATTTATTCATGTACGGTGAGCCAAAATCAAAGCTGCATTAATTCAAAACCGTTCAGAAATTAAATGATAAAAAAAAAGTTTTTTTTTAGCTAAAAGTAAGGAGCGATATTAAAACGTAAAACGAACAGAAATTATTCTGTATGTGAAAGGGTGGTCCCCTCCTCAACGTCTCTCTGTTTGCGCTAAAGTTTGACTGTCTCACAACTTGTTTTTTTAAAACAATAAAGAAATCTAGCGTAAAGAGGGAGGCGTTGAGTTGAGGACCGCCTCTTTCATATACAGAATAATTTCTGTTCGTTTTAAGTTTTAATGTTGCTCCTTACTTTCAATTTGGAGAAGATCATCAGGGATAATGTACCGTTTCTTGAAATGCGGATTGAGGTATGTGGCAATCGTGACGAGTGTGATCTGAACAAAGCTTATAAGCCTAGAAGGAATCTTATCTAGCCAAGCCTGTCAGAGGTTCTCAGCAATATTTGAAAGTTTCTTAAACGTAGTTTGAATACAGGTTATGTCAACTTTAGGATACAGCTGTACATGCCGTGTATCAGCATATATGAGTCAATGGACTGAATACACTATTCTTCTCCTTGGAATTTGCGAAACAATTATCTATGTTGGACCCCCAGATCGAAATTTGAGATAGATAGTGTTCATCTGTTGGTAAACTCATTATGGTAGCAGTAACGTTTGCTAATGCTTAGTTTTTCATCAATTCATCTTTAGATTCCATGGTGATATTGTCTTTCAAAGCCCTTTTTATTTTACTTGCAGTTTCGATGTCTATTACGACTTTATTTTTGCATAGGTCGTAGTTTTGACACTTGGATATGATATGACTTATGATACTGTTTGAGCAATGCCAGAAAGACAGTGATATGATCTTTCAACGGGTAATGTGTTACCAGCAACGGTAGCAAGAAGTTGCACTTCGCCCTTAGAAACTAAAAAACGGAGTTTTTGATACCAATAGATACATCAAAAGAATCAGATTTTTATGCTAATTTCAAATACATAGGTTTCATCTAATCTAACCCATCAAAAGTTACGCGCGTGAAAATTCGCCTTAATTTCGGAAAAGGGAGGAAACTACTCTTAAAAGTTATAGAACTTTAATGGAAGATCACATCATCAGATTCAGTGAATCAGTATTCATGTACGGTGAGCCAAAATCAAAGCTGCATTAATTCAAAACCGTTCAAAAATTAAATGATAAAAAAAAGTTTTTTTTAGCTAAAAGTAAGGAGCTATATTAAAACTTAAAACGAACAGAAATTATTCCGTATATGAAAGGGGCGGTCCCCTCCTCATCGCCTCGCTCTTTACGCTAAAGTTTGACTGTCTCACAACTTGTTTTTTAACAATGAAAAACTCTAGCGTATAGAGGGAGGCGTTGAGTGGGGGACCACCTCTTTCATATACGGAATAATTTCTGTTCGTTTTAAGTTTTAATGTCGCTCCTTACTTTCACCTTATTTTACTGTCAATTTGGAGAAGATCATCAGGGATAATATACCGTTTCTTGAAATGCGGATTGAGGTATGTGGCAATCGTGATGAATGTGATCTGAACAAGGCTTATAAGCCTAGAATAAACCTGTAAGAGGTTCTCAGCAACATTTTAAAGTTGCTGAGCCAACCTTATTAAACGCAGTTTGAATACAGGCTATGTCAACTTTAGGATACAGCTGTACATGCCGTGTATCAGCATATATGAGTCAATGGACTGAATACATTTTTCTTCTTGGAATTTGCGAAACAAATATCTATTTTGGATCTTTTCTGCTGGATGTTCACCGGTAGATACTAGAAAAAGCCGAAGTAATAACATTTTCGATATTCGATACATCTATGTCTAATATCACCCAACACTAATTCTTTAAAACCAGAAATTACAACAAATAACAAAATAGAATCAAGCAAAAATATGATCAAGCAATCAAAAACAAATATGGCCTTAGAACAAGGCCAGATCAAAATTTGCACTTTACTTAAAAAATATAAATGTTTTTTCTTTTATAACTTTAATAAATTAATAATATTAACATTTTGATTAACAAATATCAGTATATGTATATTAAACTGACAATGCACATTCTATTTGTATTTTTTTTTTCAGTAAAGTACAAATTATGGTCTGTTCTTGGGAAGACATCGGGGTTTTGAGCCCTACTCATGTTAATTTCTGCTCGTTTTAAGTTTGACTCGGTTATTTATTGTAATTTCTGTTCGTTTAGGGTTTCATTTATTTATCGATGCTGATTTGTGGTAGTTTCACGCTTGGTAATTATTTGATTTTATTTTTGCTCATTTTTGGTTTGATGAAGTTCTATACTTTTCTTTGAAATACTCATTTTGTGGAAGTTTTTTTTTATTAATTTCTCTCCGATTATATTGACATAGTCTTTTCAGGGAAAAAGAAAATAATAGTTTAAATCTTTTCTTTTTTTTAAGACTTTATAGTTTGGCCTGCTATTTGTATGCTGGAGAAAATTTTTCAGCAATTTTTAACAACATACACCCTTTTAAAAATCTGGACACAGATAGTAGTGTTTAATTTAGTTTCATACCTCCTCTAGTTGACCTGAAATAGTAAAATTGATACTATTCGCAAGAAAATCTGTTTACTTTCTTTGATAGCTTGCATACACTTACGCTATTTTGATTTGGTTAAATTTTAAGAGCAGAAGTAGCCCCGAAAATTTGAATATAATACCCTCAGTCGTTCTTGGGATACTGCTGAGATGCCTTATTGAGAATTAGCATTAACACAGTGCATTTTGATTTAATCCTAACTTACAACTTTTGCCCTGGGGACTCTGGGGGGTTTGTCATCCTTAATTACATAATTTCCAGAACTTTCCACTACGTTGCACAAAATGGCTGTCTCTAAACTTTGATTGAACGCGTTTGCGGAAATGGTGGGCGTGAGAGGGGGTCAATTACTCCACTTACTTTCGACTATTAAAAAGGGAAATTTCAATTTCCAAACAAATGAGCCCTTTTGGAAATTTTCACAACAACTTTCTCTTAAACCTCATATATCCCCAGGGCATAACTTACAACCCTTGCACTGAGGGCTCTGAGGGGGTCATCATCCTAAAATACAAAATTCCCAGATCTTTCGACTACATTGAACAAAATGGATATCTCAAAATTTTGATTCGATGTGTTATGGGAAATGGTGGGCGTGAGAGAGGGTTAGTTGCCCTTCAATCACTTTCGACTATTAAAAGGGCACTAACCCTTTCAATTTTCAATCGAATGAGCCCTTTTTGATGTTTTTACAACATCGCTTTCTATAAAAACCTTACATGTTCCCAGGGCATAGGTTACAACCCTTGTCCTGCGGGTTTTGGGGGGAAAAGGTAAGCGTGAGAGGGGGGTTAGTTGCCCTCAAATCACTTCCGACTATTAAAAAGGCACTAGCCCTTTGAATTTCCAATCGACTGAGCTCTTTTTCAAGTTTCTACGACAAAGATTTCAATAAAAAACCTTATATGCCCCCAGGGCATAACTTATAACCCTTGCCCTGAAGACTATGGGGGGGGGGGAGGGTCCTGCTCACAGCTATAATTTCATGAACTTTAAACTGCGTGGAAAAAAATGACTATCTCAAAATTTTGATTGGAAATGTTTGGGGAAATGATGGACGTGGAAAGGGTGTTAGTTGCTTTCCAATCACTTTGGACTATTGAAAAGGGCACTAGCCGTTTCAATTTCCAATAGAATGAGCCCTTTTTGAAGTTTCTACGACAGTGCGTTCTACAGAAACCTTATATGCCCCAGTGCATAACTTAAAACCCTTTCCTTGAGGGCTGTGGGGGAGTGTCCTCCTCAAAAACATAATTTCTAGCGGTAAATCAACAACGCTGAACAAAATGGGTATCTAAAAATTTTGATTGGATGTGTTTGGGAAAATGTGGGCAAACGAGGGGGGCTAGTTGCCCTCAAATAACTTACGACCATTAAAAAGGACAATAGATCTTTGAATTTCCAATGGAATGAGCCTTTTTTCAAGTTTCTACGACAGATATTTCAATAAAAACTTATATGCCCCCAGGGCATAACTTATAACCCTCACCTTGAAGACTTTGGGGGAAGTGTCCTGCTCAAAGGTATAATTTCCTGAACTTTAAACTGCGTGGAACAAAATGGCTATCTCAAAATTTTGATTGGATGTGTTTGGGGGAATGATGGGCGTGGGGGATGGTTAGTTGCCCTCAAACCACTTTCGACTATTAAAAAGGGCACTAGCCCTTTGAATTTCCAATTGAATAAGCCTTTTTTGAAGCTTCAACAAAAACCTTATATGCCCCCAGGCCATAACTTACAACCTTTGCCCTGAAGGCTTTGGGGGAGTAACCTCCTCAAAAACATATTTTCAATCTGAAAATCAACTACGCTGAACAAACTGGGTATCTTAAAATTTTGATTGGATGTGTTTCGGAAAATGGTGGGCATGGAAGAGGCGTTAGTTACCTTACAGTCACCTTCGACTATTAAAAAGGGCACAAGCCACTCCAATTTCCAATTGAATGAGCCCTTTTCGAAGTTTCTACGACAACTTCTTCGATACGAAGTGCCATGCTCCAAAGGAAAAAAATGATACATTGTGCCAACATCGTTCTTATATACCCTCAGGGCATAACTTAAAACCCTTGCCCCGAGGGTTGTGGGGGAACATCCTTCTTTACTTAGGCTGCGCTATCGTGCTGCCTATGATTAAACCTCTAGTTTTTGCTAACTACACATTCAGGTGACTACAACCGACTTTTAGGATTTTAGTAGCCGTTCACATGGGGTTATGCCGTTAATGGAAAAGATTAGTTGCGAGAACCGCGCCTAATCCTTGTGTTTTGTTTATCGTTTTTTAAACAACGAGTTGCCTATTTTGTACCTGTGCAAATTTTGAGAGTTTGTACCTGTTAAGTCTGTCCTGGGGCATAGCTCCAGCATTGGGGGGAGCGCAAGAGGGATCTCCATCGAGAAACTCCAGGGGCATATGCTATATAATTTTTTTCTCCCCCCAATTCTCGGGGAGCACCCCACCCCCCGAAAAAAAGCAATTTCACTGTTAGGGACACAAAGCTAGTAAAATCTGATCAAGCCCTTCTGAAATATAAGTCGATAAGATAAGACGTTTGCTAGGGAATAGCTATTAAATATAAAACACGAGGTTGTAATTTTCTTAGTGCTGGTTTTCTGCTGGAATACCATGAAGTGCCCAATAGGGCTAGAATGACAGTTCAGGGTTGCTCCTACCTTAGGGTGCATATTAACGGTCAAGGACGTCGTTTTGGGGGGGGCAGTTGCCCCCCCCCCAAATAATTTGGACAAAAAACATTATATGGCCCATGCCCATGACTATCCGGATATGGAACCTTCTTACCCCCCCCCCAAATAAAAATTCTGGAGCTGCTCTCCTGTTAAGTGTGCAACTCGCTGAGTGACATGAGTGGCAAATTTTAAATCTACTTTTTGATGGTATCAATAATTTCTTGCTGTGTAATTCTTATCAGAAATTCTAGTAGAGTTTACCCGTTCATCGTACATCATTAGCAACAATTACAGGCCGTTGGTATTCAAGTGAAAATTAGGTCATTAAGGTTATTCGAATAACGTGTGTAAAGTGAAGCATTTTACTGGAAGAGGTGTGGTAAAACTCGGCCTGTTATATACTTTTGTCAGTTTGGGAGCATTAAAAATTACTCGAAGTGAGTAAATTGAAAGAGAGTGAGAACTCAAAAGTTATTTTTGTAGGAAACAGCTTTAGAGCAACAGCCAAAAGTAAGTTGTGTTCTTTTTCAGTTAACTAACATGTAGTCAAGACGAATTTCCCAAGCTCTGCAGTCCATGATTGTAAGATCATTCATAATTTTTATTTGTGAAGGGTAGTTTTCTCAACAACCCAAAAAATTCCTTCAACAGAAATGAATAATCTGGTTTTGTCAATCTTGTTTTGGCAACATTACTGAGAATCGACAATAACCGTATAAGAATAGAAAAATTAAAAACATTCTCTAGAAATAATAAATAAACAGGCTATTTAAACTTATTGTAAGAGACGAGTGGCTTTATGACAGCATAATAACCCAGGGAACTGATTGGGAAAGGCAGCAAGTATCCCTTAATTTCGAAATAATTTGGTGTATATCTTCAAGAAATTGAAGAAAACACTAAATTTTCATGAAGTGGCTAATGGCAGGGAGACGGGTTTTGATTGATCAAAAGTTTTTATCTCGATTAAAGAAATGCTTTTCCAAGATATTGTACTTAGCAACTAAGCCTCTCAGAGTTGTAAATGAGTTAAATAGTAAGAAAAAAAAATCGCTGTTAAACCTCATATTTTGTTATACGGTACTTTATTTTATACAAAATGATTCTTTAGCCGCAGATATCTGGCAAATAATGATTTGATTACTCTCCCCTCCTTCACCGCTCGACAAAGTTGAAAATTAATAAGGAGGTGCGAAAATCTTGATTTCTGTTCGTTTTTCGGTAGTTGTGCAAGGGGCATTTGAAAGAATTTCCTTGTGTGATTAAGTTGTATTTTCTGAACATTTCAAAAAAAAAAATCTGTTAGAAAATCTTTGAGGTCAAACTACATTTTTCCTCTATTAGTCATAATGCTACTGCTTCTAAAACTTCGACTACTATTGATGCTGCTACTCCTCCTACTGCTACTGAAACTATGGCTACTAGTCTACTACAACAGATTCTGATGCTAAAACTATTACTGTCACTACTATTACTACTGGCGCTACTACCACTTTTACTAAAGCTAAGGGTATTAAAGCCGACAATTTAACATCCTACAATTAACGTCTAAAATTCCTCTCACCAAGCAAAGCTTGGTCTCCTAGCACTGCTATTTAAAACTGATAAATATAGAAAAAGAGTATATGTTGATATAGTATGCACCTGAGTTTTTATTATCTGACTCTTGAACTATTTTTAACAAAATGGCTATCTCAAATTTATTATTGGATGCATTTGGAGAAAAAAAAGGGGCATAGGGAGGGGGAAGCTATTTACTCGCTAATCTCTTTTAACTCTCAAAAACTGAACTAGAGCCTTGTTTCGACATAGGAGTTTTTCCTGTCTGAACTTTGAACTATTTTTAACAAAATGGCTATCTAATAAAAAAAAATTCGGATGAGTTAGGGGAAAAAGGATGTGGGGGGGGGGTTAGTTTCCCTCGGGTCTCTTTTTACTCTTAAAAAGTGAAACTTTGAATTTCCATTCAAATGGAAATTTCTGTTGGTTTTGGGTCGAAAGGGATTGAAGGGCAACTAGCCACCCTCTCACGCCCACGTTTTCCCAAAACACATCCAATCAAAATTTTTAGATAGCCATTTTATTTAACATAGTTTTAAGCTATGTAAATTAGGTTTTTGAGGATGACAAAGCCCTCAGGTTAAGGGTTGTAAGTTATGCCCTGGGGGCATAAAAAGTTTTTATAGAACGCGCTGTCGCAGAAACTTCATAAGGGCTCATTCGATTAGAAACTGAAATGGCTAGTGCCGTTTTTAATAGTCGAAAGTAATTGGAAGGCAACTAACACCCCTTCCACGCCAACCATTTCTCCAAACACATCAGATCAAAATTTTGAGATAGCCATTTTGTTCCACGCAGTTTAAAGTTCAGGAAATTATACCTTTGAGCAGAATACCACAGTCTTCAAGGCGAGGGTTATAAGTTATGCCCTGGGGGCATATAAGTTTTTATTCAATATCGGTCGTAGAAACTAGAAAAAGGGCTCATTCGATTGGAAATTCAAACATCTATTGTCCTTTTTAATTGTCGTAAGTGATTTGAGGGCTACCAGCCCCCCTCGTTCGCCCACCTTTTTCCAAACACATCCAATCAAAATTTTTAGATACCCGTTTTGTTCAGCATTGTTGATTTACAGCTAGAAATTATGTTTTTGAGGAGGACACTCCCCCACAGCCCTCAAGGAAAGGGTTGTAAGTTATGCACTGGGGGCATATAAGGTTTCTGTAGAACGCACTGTCGTAGAAACTTCAAAAAGGGCTCATTCGATTGGAAATTGAAACGGCTAGTGCCCTTTTTAATAGTCAAAAGTGATTGGAAAGCATCTAACACCCTTTCCACGCCCACCATTTCCCCAAACATATCCAATCAAAATTTTGAGATAGTCATTTTTTCCACGCTGTTTAAAGTTCAGGAAATTATAGCTTTGAGCAGGACACTCCCCCCCCCCCATAGTCTTCAGGACAAGGGTTATAAGTTATGCCCTGGGGGCATATAAGGTTTTTTATTGAAACCTTTCTCGTAGAAACTTGAAAAACAGCTCAGTCGATTGGAAATTGAAAGGGATAGTGCCCTTTTAATAGTCGAAAGTGATTGAAGGGCAACTAACCCCTCTCCCACGCCCACAATTTCCCCAAAGACATCCAATCACAATTTTGAGATATCCATTGTGTTCAACTTAGTTGAAAGTTCTGGAAATTAGGTTTTTGAGGATGATAACCCCCTCAGAGCCCTCAGTGCATGGGTTGTAAGTTATGCCCTGGGGATATATAAGGTTTATATAGAAAGCTGTTGTAAAAATTTCTAAAAGGGCTCATTTGTTTGGAAATTAAAATTTCCCTTTTTAATAGTCGAACTTGAATGGAGTAATTGACCCCCCTCTCACGCCCACCATTTCCCCAAACGCGTTCAATCAAAGTCTATAGACAGCCATTTTGTTCAACGTAGATGAATGTTCTGGAAATTATGTAATTAAGGATGACAAACCCCCCAGAGTCCCCAGGGCAAAAGTTGTAAGTTAGGATTAAATCAAAATGCACTGTGTTAATGCTAATTCTCAATAAGGCATCTCAGCAGTATCCCAAGAACGACTGGGAGTATTATATTCAAAATTTTGGTGCTACTTCTGCTCTTAAAAGTTAACCCAATCAAAATAGCGTAAGTGTATGCAAGCTATCAAAGAAAGTAAACAGATTTTCTTGCGAATGGTATCAAGTTTACTATTTCAGGTCAACTAGAGGAGGTATGAAAGTAAATTAAACACTACTATCTGTGTCCAGATTTTTAAAAGGGTACATGTTGTTGAAAATTGCTGAAAAATTTTCTCCAATATACAAAACTATAGCAGGCAAACTATAAAGTCTTAAAAAAAGTAAATATTTAAACTACTATTTTCTTTTTCCCTGAAAAGACTTTGTCAATATAAACGGATAGAAATTAATTAGAAAAAAAAATTTCCACAAAATAAATTTTTCAAAGAAAAGTAAAGAACTTCATTAAACCAAAAATGAGCAAAAATAAAATCAAATAATTACCAAACGTGAAACTACCACAAATCAGCATCGATAAATAAATGAAACCCAAAACGAACAGAAGTTACAATAAATATCGAGTCAAACTTAAAACGAGCAGAAATTAACATGAGTAGGGCTCAAAACCCCTATGTCTTCCCAAGGCCAGATCATAATTTGCACTTTACTGAAAAAAAAATACAAATAGAATGTGCATTGTCAGTTTAATATACATATACCGATATTTGTTAATCAAAATGTTAATATTATTTATATATTAAAGTTATAAAAGTAAAATCATTTATATTTTTTCAGTAAAGTGTAAATTTTGATCTGGCCTTGTTCTCAGGCATAGGGGCTTTCAGCCCTACTCATGTTAATTTGTGCTCGTTTTGAGTTTGACTCGTTTATTTATTGTAATTTCTGTTTTTAAAGAACTAGTGTTGGGCGATATTAGATATAGATATATCGAATATCGAAAATGATGTTATTTCGGCTTTTTTTGTATCTACCGGGGAACATCCAGCAGAAAAGATCCAACATAGAAATTTTTTTCGCAAATTCCAAGAAGAAAGAATGATGTATTCAATCCATTGACTCATATATGCTGATACACGGCATGTACAGCTGTATCCTAAAGTTGACATAACCTGTATTCAAACTACGTTTAATAAGGGTGGCTCAGCAACTTTAAAATGTTGCTGAGAACCTCTGACAGGCTTGGCTAGATAAGATTCCTTCTAGGCTTATAAGCCTTGTTATCACACTCGTCACGATTGCCACATACCTCAATCCGCATTTCAAGAAACCGTATATTATCCCTGATGATCTTCTCCAAATTGAAAGTAAGGAGCGACATTAAAACTTAAAACGAACAGAAATTATTCCGTATATGAAAGAGGCGGTCCTCAACTCAACGCCTCCCTCTTTACGCTAGAGTTTTCTATTGTTTTAAGAAACAAGTTGTGAGACAGTCAAACTTTAGCGTAAACAGCGAGGCGTTGAGGAGGGGACCGCCCCTTTCATATACGGAATAATTTCTGTTCGTTTTAGGTTTTAATATCGCTCCTTACTTTTAGCTAAGAAAACTTTTTTTTATCATTTAATTTCTGAACGGTTTTGAATTATTGCAGCTTTCATTTTGGCTCACCGTACACGAATGAATAAAACGAAATTTGTATATTAATTTTACTTTTTGTGCTAAATGGCTTTCTCGGAATTTTGTTCTGACGTAACTTACGTGACGAACTTCTACATTCCTATGTTTCTATTACGTATCTTAGGGAGTTCGCCCCCCTATTCAATAGCTCACTCTTTACGTTAAAGTTTGAATTTTGTTCAAACTTCTGTTGTGGGGTTCTCTGATTCACTGAATCTAATGGTGTAATCTTCCATTAAAGTTCTATGACTTTTAGGGGTAGTTTCCTCCTTTTTTTGAAATTAAGGCAAATTTCTACGCGCGTAACTTTTGATGGGTTAGATTAGATGAAACTTATGTATTTGAAATTAGCCTAAAAATCGGATTCTTTTGATGTATCTATTGGTATCAAAAACTCCGTTTTTTAGTTTCGAAGGGCGAAGTTCAACTTCTTGCTACCGTTGCTGGTAAAACATTACCCGTTGAAAGATCATATCACCGTCTTTCTGGCATTGCTCAAACAGTATCATGAGTCATATCATATCCAAGGGTTAAAACTGCGACCTATGCAAAAATAAAGTCGTAATAGACAACGAAACTGCAAGTAAAATAAAAAGGGCTTTGAAAGACAATATCACCATGGAATCTAAAGATGAATTGATAAAAAACTAAGCATTAGCAAACGTTACTGCTACCATCACGAGTTTACCAACAGATGAAGTCCATCTATTTTAAAATTTCGATCTGGGGACTTTGGGGAAAAAATTAGCGTAGAAGGGGGCCTTGTTACCTTCAATTTTTTTTTGTCACTTAAAACGGGCATCAGAACTTTTAACTTCCCTTTGAATGAGCCCTCTCACGATATTCTAGAACCATTGGGTCGATACGTTCACCACAGGAAAAAAAAACAATAAATAAACACGTATCCGTGTACTTTCTTCTGGCAAAAAAGACAGAATTCCAATTTTTGAATATAGGAGCTTAAAACCTTCACAATAGGGTTCTCTAATACGTTGAACCTGATGGTGTGATTTTTATTAAGATTCTGTGACTTAGGGAGTGTTTCACCCTTTTTCTTTAATTAGAGAAATTTTCTCAGGCTCGTAACTTTTAAATGGTAACACTAAACTTGATGAAACTTATATATTTAAAATCAGCTTAAGAATTTGATTCTTTGGATGCATCTATTGGTATCAAAATTTCGATTTTTTGAGTTTTAGTTACATTGAGTCGGGTCGTTCCTTGCTTACAGTTCGTTACCACGTACTGTTTGCTTTTGTTGCTAATGAAATAGCGATTTCTTGATATAAATATTTTATTCATTATCTTTCATAGCTTATATTAACGAAAATTGAAAACACGGTCAAACCGTACAAGAGTTAGCACTCTTAAGATGAACTTTTAACATATCCCAAAAAACGGATGTTATGAACAAAGTATAATGTCCGAAATAATCGGAAGAAATATAGAGTATAATAACAAAGAAAAACTGAAAAACTTGAAAGAAAAACTTGTCTGTGAAAGAAAATATAATAAAATTCTTTTAGACCTCTAGGCTACTTAGCTTAGATTTAGAAGTGTCGATCCCCTTGCTCCACTCCCCCCTGTTACCCCTTGGTCCACTACCCCATAATATAAAAACCCCTCCTAAGAATTAGTAAGTCTATAGGTACATCGTGAGACGAGGAGCCCCCCTGGAAATGCGATTTGGTGCTCCTCAAGAAATTTAGTAAAGTACACCATGCAGATAGAGTTTGTCTCCTATTCCTAACCACATGTTATCTCCTTCTGCGACGCGTCCATAAGCATCGTATCCTCTATTGCAATCTGTCCGGACCCTCCGTCCTTTACACAATACCGTATAGACTATGCAACATCTCAAAAGTGTTGTGAGGACTCCATTATCTTTTTATAAAATATCGTGAGGACTCCACTAAATCTCTATACAATGCTGTGCGAAACAGCTTTTACTAAAATTGACCTATAAATCTTCCTAGATTTATAGAATCCCTAGAAATCCAATAAAGTACCCTCCCTGGGAATGACCTTGATTATACTACTGGGGAGATAGAATTTTCTATGGAAGGGAATCAGGATTTAAATTGAGGGGAAGCTAGTTCCTTATGCTACAGTTTGACATTTTACCCAATTCTTAAAGAATAAGTCTTCATAAACGGGGGCCATTTAGTTCAAATAAAAAGCTTTTGAAAAAAAAAAACGAAAAAACTTTAGCACTAAGAGGTAGGGAATGAGGAGGAAATAACCCTCTCATAAACGGAATAATTTCTGTTTGTTTTAAGTTTTAATGATGCTCTTTACTTTCACTTGAAAAAAATAGTTTTTTCTATTTAACTGGTGGCAAAGTAGTTCATTTTTCCAAAACAAACAGAGCTTATTTTAAGGTACTATTATAAAGCTTGGTGAATAGTTTATATTTCTTAGCAAAAATTTGACTTTGCTAGTGAAAATCGTTATCACCTCCATAAGCACATCACATGATTTTATACAGTATCTAATTGAACCCTTCGGCAGAGGGGGGGGGGGGTTAATATTGCTATAAACAAGCTTTTATGCGCATTCGTTTTGTAGAGGGACAGTAAAAGCATCACTTAATTTCATATCATAGTCCCAAAACTTTGAGAAACTGACCCATACTGAACTTAAGCTCTAACCCTGGGAAAATTGAAAATGAATTTTTTTTTGCTATTATATAACTATATATGCATACAAAATAAAACATTCAAAAATAATATCATTAAATATACATACCCTTGCCCTGATGAAACTGATAAATACGCCCCTCTTAGGAAATAATTGATGAAAATAAATATTATTATAAAGATATTTAGACATAAGATGAAAACAAGAAAAAATATGTTTATTTAGCTTACATGTACATACACCTTTTCAATATGAGACGGTCGGTACAATTTCTAATAACATAGCGTGCAAGCGTATTGACGAAAGATTACAAGAAATGAGAGGAAGGAGAGCTAACGATGTAATAGACCTCTCTTCAGGGTTCTTTGAAGTCCAACTGTAGAAACAATCCAGGTAACCATCCCACAAACATCTCTTCGCTTGCTTGATGTTAGCACAACACATTTTTGATAGCTCTGTAAAATCTTCTGCACTAAAGTCATCGATGAAGCTAAGATCTTGTTTAAAATAGTGGAACTTTTTATTTTGAATAATATATGATAATATACGGAAAGCAAATACCTTATACCTTGGACTATTAAATACAGAGAAAATCTTTTCAAGAGCAACTAAATTAGTATCCATTGTTAGTGAGGATTCATTCAATAGTTTCCCAGCAATATCATATTTTATGTGAATAAAGTTGTATTTCCCAACTATATAATCAAAAACATCCTTGTTTATTTTTTTAAAGCCAGAGATACTCTTGGCCTCAAAATACTGGATAATAAGTTGCAGTGTCTTAAAATGGACATCCTCAGCAAAAACTGTATTCCTCTGATTCTCAATCATATCCACTTCAAACATGCGACGAAATACGTCACTTTCAGCTGTTAGAAAGCTTTTTCTGACTTTGATCTCACCACCATCACAATGAATGGAAATGATTGGGTTTTCGATCATTTCAACAACCCAATCATTTTTTGTCTGGAAAAAAAAATGATGGAATAATTCTTTTCCTTCCATGAAAACAATTGAACACTTTCTCTGGTATAAATGAACCTGTAAGTAAATGAAGAAAAGAATAAAACATGTTAAAGATGTAAAAGCTTCTAAAAGAGGTTCAAAGGTACTGCGCCACCCTATCTGACACGCAACAAACACCAATAAGGAAGAGCTCCGAAAACTGTCTTCAAAATGATTTATTCCACGTATTTTGGAGCATAGATAGTGGGATTTGCATTAGGTTTTGACGAGGAGTTTTTCCGCATCTCAGGATTTTTAGAGTTCTTAGGATCAAATATAAAGTTATAAAATTTGTCCGTTGTTTACATAAAATAATTATTTTTAGGAAGTATACACACATTTTTCGGGAAGGGGGTGGGTTTTTTTTTATTCGGGCCAGAATTTACTGGGGACAATTTTCAGTTGGGAGGGAAATTTGACTGATATTCTATACAAAATTATTTTCATTTATCTTTTTTTCTCTTTGCCAACTCAATTTTGCATGTGGAGATTTCCTTTGGGAAATTTCTTATTATGTCTCCTTTTCTGGAAAAAGATGTTCATGGAATGGAGGGATTTCCGAGGTTATTGTAAAACGGTTAGAGGTTAAAGTCTTTTCTTCAAATTAAAGTATGTTAAGGATAATTTTGCTGCATGAATCGTCTGCAGGAAATTTTACGGAGGGAAGGGGAGTGATTTTCAGCAAAGATGCAATTGTCAGGAAGGAAATTTAAGGGGTTGGGGTATATTTTCTTGAGAAAAACTTTCCACAGAGGAGTTTCTCACTGCGGGAGAGAATTATTCATACGGGATGAGCGTGATTTACCGGCATTGTTCGAACAAAATTTAGAAATAGATAATTTTTTTAACAGAAAATAAGGAGCAACATAAAAGCTTATAACGAACAAAAATTATTCCGTATATATATATATATATATATATATATATATATATATATATATATATATATATATATATATATATATATATATATATATATATATATATATATATATATATATATATATATATATATATATATATATATATATATATATATATATATATATATATATATATATATATATATATATATATATATATATATATATATATATATATATATATATATATATATATATATATATTTATATATATATATATATATATATACGGAATACTTTTTGATGGTATCAATAATTTCTTGCTGTGTAATTCTTATCAAAAAGTTAGTAGAGTTTACCAGTTCATCGTACATCATTAACAACAATTAAAGACCGTTGGTATTCAAGTGAAAATTGGGTCATTAAGGTTATTTGAACAACGTGTGTAAAGTGAAACATTTTACTGGAAGAGGTGTGGTAAAACTCGGTTATATACTTTTGTCATGCTGGGATGAATAAAAATTACACGAAAAATAAAAACCATTGTTTAGAAATAATAAATAAACAGACTATTTAAACTAATTTTAAGGTACGAGTGGCTTCATGACTGCATAATAACCCAAGGAACTTATTGAGAAAGGCAGCAAGTATATCCTTAATTTCGAAATAATTTGGTGTATATCTTTAAGAAATTGAAGAAAACACTAAATTTTCATGAAGTGGCTAATGGCAGGGAGACGGGTTTTGATTGATCAAAAGTTTTGATCTCGATTAAAGAAATGCTTTTCCAAGATATTGTACTTAGCAACTAAGCCTCTCAGAGTTGGAAATGAGTTAAATAGCAAGAAAAAATTGCTGTTAAACCTCATATTTTGTTATACGGTACTTTATTTTATATAAATAAACTCTCCCCTCCTTCACCGCTCGGCAAAGGTGAAAATTAATAAGGGGGTGCAAAAATCTTGATTTCTGTTCGTTTTTCGGAAG
The DNA here is from genome assembly GCF_049724085.1 of Artemia sp. Qi Xiang Cuo. NCBI lineage: Eukaryota > Metazoa > Arthropoda > Branchiopoda > Anostraca > Artemiidae > Artemia > Artemia sp. Qi Xiang Cuo. The sequence continues at coordinate 521,227 of NC_142797.1, forward strand.
TTGCGAAAGGGGCATTTGAAGAATTTTTTTGTGCGATTAAGCTGTTTTTTCTGAAAATTTCGAAAAAAAAAATCCGTTAGAAAATCTTTGAGGTCAAACTGCATTTTTGCTCTATTAGGCATAATGTTACTGCTTCTACAACTTCTACTACTATTGATACTGCTACTCCTCCTACTACTACTGAAACTATGGCTACTAGTCTACTACTACAGATTCTGATGCTACGACTATTACTGCCACTACTATTACTACTGGCGCTACTACCACTTTTACTAAAGCTAAGGGTATTTTGGCCGACAATTTAATGTTCTACAATTAACGTCTAAAATTCCTCTCACCAAGCGAAGCTTGGTCTCCTAGCACTGCTTGTTAAAACTGGTAAATATAGGAAAAGAGTATATGTTGATATAGTATCCAGAGCTTTTATTATCTGACTCTTGAACTATTTTTAACAAAAAGGCTATCTCAAATTTATTATTGGATGCATTTGGAGAAAAAGAGGAGTAGGGAGGGGAAGCTATTTACTCGCTACTCTCTTTTAATTCTCAAAAACTGAACTAGAACTGAACAGGACAAAACTTGCAACGCTGGCCTTGTTTCGACATAGGAGTTTTTCTTATCTGAACTTTGAACTATTTTTAACAAAATGGCTATCTAAAAAAAATTCGGATGGGTTAGGGGAAAAACGATGTGGGGGGGGGGGGCTAGTTTCCCTCGGGTCTCTTTTTACTCCTAAAAAGTGCAACTTTGAATTTCCATTCAAATGAGCCTTCTCTGAAGTTTTTACAAGCATCCCATCCATAAGAACCATATATGCCCCCAGGCCCTAGGGGTTGTGTTGACCCTGGAGTTTTCGTTATAAGATCTTTGAAGTAGTTTAAAAAAAGCTTATCTCAAAGTTCTTATCGGATGGGTTTGAGGGGAAAAGGGCGTACAAGGGGGAGGGGCTAATTGCCCCGCGATCTCTTTTGACCCTTAAAATGTTAACTATAACCTTCAATTTCCAATTAAATGAACCCTCTCTGAAGTTTATACGAGCATACCTTCCATAAGAACCAAATATGTCCCTAGGATATAACTTACAACGCCTGCCCCAGGGCCTTGTGTGGTTGTGTCGACACTGGAGATTTTCATCAATCAACCCCTTAAACATTTTAAACGACCTTAAATTAGAATTAGCTCCTTTGTAAAATTAACTTTTGCCTTGGCTTTTCTTTTGCCATTATAAAAACTATACCTTTAGATTTAACATGACACCCTGCAGCCCCGGGGGTATATTTCTTTAAGTTATAAAATTTGTCCGTTGTTTATATAAAGTAATTGTTATTAAGAAGTATACAGACAATTATTTTTATTTGTCTTATTTTCTCTTTGCCAACTCAATTTTGCATGTGGAGATTTTCTTTGGGAAATTTTTGAGTGTGTTTCCTTTCCTGGAAAAAGATGTTCATGGACTGGGGGGATTTCCGAAGTGATTGGAATAACAATTAGGACTGCTCCTACCTAAGTTACGAATGGTGCAATTTTAAATATAATTTTTGATGGTACCAAAATTTTCTTACACTATAATTTTGTCAAGAAGCTAGTGGACTCTATCAGTTCACCGCATATTATTAGCAACAATTACAGTTCGTTGGTATTCAAGTGAAAATTAGGTCAGTAAGGCTATTTGAATAACGTATGTAAATTGGAACATTTTTTACCGGAAGAGGTGTGGTAAAACTAGGTCTGTTAAATGCTTTCGTTATGCTTGGATGAGCAAAAATTACCAGAAGTCAGTGATTTGGTGGACAGTGAGAACTCAAAAGTTATTTTTGTAGGAAACAGTTTTAGACTAACAGCCAAAAGTAAGTTGTTGCCTTTTTCAGTTAACTAACATGTAGTCAAGACGAATTCCCTAAATTCTGAAGTCCATGATTGTAAGATCGTTCATAATTTTTAGTTGTGAAGTTGGTGATTTTCTCAGCAGTTTTTATTGAAAGCATTGTCGTAGAAACTTAAAAAGGGCTCATTCAATTGGGAATTCAAAGCGCTAGTGCCTTTTAAAAAAGTTGAAAGTGATTGGATAGCGGCTAACGCCTCTCTTGCGCCCACCGTTTTCCCAAACAAATCCAATCAAATTTTGAGATATCCATCGTGTTCAACGTAGTTGAAAAATCTGGAAATTAGGTCTTTTAGGATGATAACCCCCTCAGAGCCCTCAGCGCAAGGGTTGTAAGTTTTGCCCTGGGGGCATATAAGGTTTCGAATAAGGTTCGAAATCCAAAGGCCTAGTGCCCTTTTTAATAATTAAAAGTGATTGGAAGACTTGACATTTTTATCATAGGCAGCGCGCTAGTTCTGCCTAAGTAAAGAACGATATGGGCACAATGTGTTGTTTTTTTTCTCCATACCCGGGCACTTCGTATCGAAAGAGTCGTTGCAGAAACTTCGAAAAGGGCTCATTCGATCGGACATTGGAATGGCTAGTGCCCTTTTTAATAGTCGACAGTGATTGGAGGGCAACTACCCCCCCCCCAGCTCATCATTCCCCAAAATACGGCCAATCAAAATTTTGAGATAGCTTTTTTGTTCAGCATAGTTGATTTACACATAGAAAATATGTTTTTGAGGAGGACACTCCCCCACAACCCATGGGGCAATGGTTTTAAGTTATGCCCTGAGGGCATATAAGGTTTTTATAGAAGGAGTTGCCGTAGAAACTTCAAAAAAGGCTTATTTGATTGGAAATTCAAAGGGTTACTTTCCTTTTTAATATTCGAAAGTCATTCCCCCAAATACGGCCAATCAAAATTTTGAGATAGCCATTTTGTTCAGCGTAGTTGATTTACACATAGAAAATATATTTTTGAGGAGGACACTCCCCAAAACCCACGGGGCAAGGGTTTTAAGTTATGCCCTGAGGGTACATAAGGTTTTTATAGGAAGTGTTGTCGTAGAAACTCATAAAGGGCTGCCCTTTTTAATAGTCGAAAGCGATCGGAAGAATCGACATATTTATAGTAAAGATCGATGTGGGTATAATGTATTATTTTTTTTTTGTTGTTGTTGTTTAGACCAGAGCACTTTTTATCGAAGGAGTTGTCGTAGGAAATTCGAAAAGGGCTCATTCGATTGAAAATAGAAAGGGCCGATGCCCTTTTTAATAGTCGAAAGTGATTGGAGGAAAACTAATCTCACGCCCACCCTCCCATTTGAATTTACGTTTAAAAACTAAATGTTCCCATAAGATTAAATCAAAATGCACTGGGTTAATGCTAATGCCCAATAAGGCATCTTAGCAGTATCCGAAGGACGACTGAGGGTTTTATGTTCATACTTTTGGGGCAGTTTTTGTTCTTAAGATTTAACCAGTTCAAAATAGCATAAGTGTATACAAGCTATCAAAGAAAGTAAACAGATTTTTTTGCAAATGGTATCAAGTTTACCATTTCAGGTCAACTAGACGACGTATGAAACTATATTAAACGCTACTATTTGTGTCCAGATTTTTAAAAGGGTGTATGTTGTTAAAAATTGCTGAAAATTTTTCTCCAGCATACAAATAGCAGGCCAAACTATAAATCTTTAAAAAAACGAAAAGATTTAAAAGTATAATTCTCTTTTTCTCTGAAAAGACTATGTCAATATAAAAAAGTGAATAGAAAAGGAAAAATAATGACAAATACATTTATTAAATGAAAAACGAGTTTTTTTCAGCTAAAAGTAAGTTGTGAGGCTAAAACTCAAAACTAATAGAAATTATTCCGTATATGAAGGGGTTGCTCCCTTCCCCAATACCTTTTTCTTCACACTAAAATTTTTTAGCACTTTAAAAAAAACTTCCTTTTCTAATTAAATGGCCCTTGTGTTTCAGGAGTCGTTCTTAAAAAATTGGGACTAACGGTCAAATTTTAGCGTAAAGAATAAGGTATTGAGGAGGAGGTGGGAGGCAACTGCCTCATATACAGAATAATTGTTGTTCGCTATAAGCTTTTATGTTGCTCCTTATTTTCTGTTCTGCTCCTTATAAAAATGTTCTATTTCTAAATTTTGTTCGAACAAAGCCGGTAAATCACGCTCATCCCGTATGAAAAATTCTCTCCCGCCATGAGAAACTCCTCTGTGGAAAGTTCCTCTCAAGAAAATATACCCCAACCCCTTAAATTTCCTTCCTGGCAATTGCATCTTTGCTTAAAATCGCTCCCCTTCCCTCCGTAAAATTTCCTGCAGACGATTCAGGCAGCAAAATTATCCTTAACATGCTTTAATTTGAAGAAAATACTTTAACCTCTAACCGTTTTACAATCATCTCGGAAATCCCTCCATTCCATGAACATCTTTTTCCAGGAAAGGAGACATACTGAGAAATTTCCCAAAGAAAATCTCCACATGCAAAATTGAGTTGGCAAAGAGAAAATAAGACAAATGAAAATAATTTTGCATTGGATATCTGTCAAATTTCCCTCCCAACTGGAAATTGTCCCCAGTAAATTTCGCCCCGAATAAAAAATCTCCATCCCCCTTCCCGAAAAATTTGTGTATAAAAATAACTATTTCCTAAAAATAATTATTTTATGTAAACAACGGACAAATTTTATAACTTTATATTTGATCCTAAGAACTCTAAAAATCCTGAGATGCGGAAAAACTCCTCGTCAAAACCTAATGCAAATCCCACTATCTATGCTCCAAAATACATGGAATAAATCATTTTGAAGACAGTTTTCGGAGCTCTTTCTTATTCGTGTTTGTTGCGTGTCAGATAGGGTGGCGTAGTACCTTTGATCCTCTTTTAGAAGCTTTTACATCTTTAACATGTTTTATTCTTTTCTTCATTTACTTACAGGTTCATTTATACAAGAGAAAGTGTTCAATTGTTTTCATGGAAGGAAAAGAATTATTCCATCATTTTTTCTTCCAGACAAAAAATGATTGGATTGTTGAAATGATCGAAAACCCAATCATTTCCATTCATTGTGACGGTGGTGAGATCAAAGTCAGGAAAAGCTTTCTAACAGCTGAAAGTGGCGTATTTCGTCGCATGTTTGAAGTGGATATGATTGAGAATCAGAGGAATACAGTTTTTGCTGAGGATGTCGATTTCAAGACGCTGCAATTTATTATCCAGTATTTTGAGACCAAAGCTATCTCTGGCTTTGAAAAAATAAACAAGGATGTTTTTGATTATATAGTTGGGAAATACAACTTTATTAACATAAAAGATGATATTGCTGGGAAATTATTGGGTGAATCCGCACCAACAATGGATACTAATTTAGTTGCTCTTGAAAAAATTTTCTCTGTTTTTAATAGTCCAAGGTATAAGGTATTTGCTTTCCATATATTATCATATATCATTCAAAATAAGAAGATCTACTATTTTAAACAAGATCTTAGCTTCATCGATGACCTTAGTGCAGAAGATTTTACAGAGCTATCAAAAATGTGTTGTGCTAAAATCAAGCAAGCGAAGAGATGTTTGTGGGATGGTTATCTGGATTGTTTCTACAGTTGGACTTCAAAGAACCCTGAAGAGAGGTCTATTACATCGTTAGCTCTCCTTCCTCTCATTTCTTGTAATCTTTCGTCAATACGCTTGCACGCTATGCTATTAGAAATTGTACCGACCGTCTCATATTGAAAAGGTGTATGTACATGTGAGCTAAATAAACATATCTTTTCTTGTTTTCATCTTATGTCTAAATTTCTTTATAACAATATTTATTTTCATCAATTATTTCCTAAGATGGGCATATTTATCAGTTTCATCAGGGCAAGGGTATGTATATTTAATGATATTATTTTTGAATGTTTTATTTTGTATGCATATATAGTTATATAATAGCAAAAAAAAATTCATTTTCCATTTTCCCAGGGTTAGAGCTTAAGTTCAGTATGGGTCAGTTTCTCAAAGCTTTGGGAATGAAAATAAGTGCTGCTTTTACTGCTTTTACTGTAGAAAAACAGAAAGGCTTTTACTGTCCCTTCACAAAACGAATGCGCATAAAAGCTTGTTTATAGCAATATATTCCCCCCCCCCGCCAAAGGGTTCAATTAGATACTGTATAATCTTTTATTTAATACTGTATAAACTATCCACCAAGCCTTATAATAGTACCTTAAAATAAGCTCTGTTTGTTTTGTAAAAATGAACGACTTTGCTACCAGTTAAATAAAAAAAACTATTTTTTTCAAGTGAAAGTAAAGAGCATCATTAAAACTTAAAACAAACGGAAATTATTCTGTTTATGAGAGGGATATTTCTTCCTCATTCCCTACCTCTTAGTGCTAAAGTTTTTTTAGTATTTTTTTTCAAAAGCTTTTTATTTGAACTAAATGGTCCCCTTTTATGAAGACTTAATCTTTCAGAATTGGGTAAAAACGTCAAACTGCAGCATAAGGAACTGGCTTCCCCTTCATTTAAATCCTGATTCCCTTCCATAGAAAAGTCTATCTCCCCAGTAGTATAATCATTCATTCCCAAGGAGGGTACTTTATTGGATTTCTTGGGATTCTATAAATCTAGGAAGATTTATAGGTCAATTTTATTAAAAGCTGTTTCACACAGCATTGTATAGGGATTTAGTGGAGTCCTCACGATATTGTATAGAAAGATAATGGAGTCCTCAAAACACTTTTGAGATGCTGCATAGTCTATACGGTATTGTGTAAAGGAGGGGGGTCCGGACGGATTGCAATAGAGGATACGGGGCTTAGGGAAGCGTCGCAGAAGGAGATAACATGTGGTTAGGAATAGGAGACAAACTCTATCTGCATGGTGTACTTTGCTAAATTTCTTGAGGAGCACCAAATCGCATTTCCAGGGGGGCTCCTCGTCTCACGATGTACCAATAGACTTACTAATTCTTAGGAGGGGTTTTTATATTATGGGGTAGTGGAACAAGGGGTAACAGGGGGAGTGGAGCAAGGGGATCGACACTTCTAAATCTAAGCTAAGTAGCCTAGAGGTCTGAAAGAATTTTATTATATTTTCTTTCACAGACAAGTTTTTCTTTCAAGTTTTTCAGTTTTTTTTTGTTATTATACTCTATATTTCTTCCCATTATTTCGGACATTTTACTTTGTTCATAACATCCGTTTTTTGGGATACGCTAAAAGTTCATCTTAAGAGTGCTAACTCTTGTACGGTTTGACCGTGTTTTCAATTTTCGTTAATATAAGCTATGAAAGATAATGAATAACATATTTATATCAAGAAATCGCTATTTCATTAGCAACAAAAGCAAACAGTACGTGGTAACGAACTGTAAGCAAGGAACGACCCGACTCAATGTAACTAAAACTCAAAAAATCGAAATTTTGATACCAATAGATGCATCCAAAGAATCAAATTCTTAAGCTGATTTTAAATATATAAGTTTCATCAAGTTTAGTGTTACCAGTTAAAAGTTACGAGCCTGAGAAAATTTCACTAATTAAAAAAAGGGTGAAACAAGTCACAGAATCTTAATAAAAATCATACCATCGGATTTAACGTATTAGAGAACCCTGTTGTGAAGGTTTTAAGCTCCTATATTCAAAAATTGGAATTCTGTCTTTTTTGCCAGAAGAAAGTTCATGGATGCGTGTTTATTTATTGTTTCTTTTTCCTGGGGTGATCGTATCGACCCAATGGTTCTTGAATATCGTGAGAGGGCTCATTCAAAGGGAAGTTAAAAGTTCTAATGCCCTTTTTAAGTGACGAAAAAATTGAAGGTAACAAGGCCCCCTTCTACGCTAATTTTTTCCCTGATGTCCCCATATCGAAATTTTAAGACAGATGGACTTCATCTGTTGGTAAACTCGTGATGGTAGCAGTAACGTTTGCTAATGCTTAGTTTTTCATCCATTCATCTTTAGATTCCATGGTGATATTGTCTTTCAAAGCCCCTTTTATTTTACTTGCAGTTTCGTTGTCTATTACGACTTTATTTTTGCATAGGTCGCAGTTTTGACACTTGGATATGATATGACTCATGATACTGTTTGAGCAATGCCAGAAAGACGGTGATATGATCTTTCAACGGGTAATGTTTTACCAGCAACGGTAGCAAGAAGTTGAACTTCGCCCTTCGAAACTAAAAAACGGAGTTTTTGGTACCAATAGATACATCAAAAGAATCAGATTTTTATGCTAATTTCAAATACATAAGTTTCATCTAATCTAACCCATCAAAAGTTACGCGCGTGAAAATTTGCCATCATTTCAGAAAAAGGAGAAAACTACTCTAAAAAGTCATAGAACTTTAATGGAAGATCACACCATCAGATTCAGTGAATCAGAGAACCCCACAATAGAAGTTTGAACAAAATTCAAACTTTAACGTAAAGAGTGTGCTATTGAATAGGGGGGCGAACTCCCTAAGATACGTAATAAAAACATAGGAATGTAGAAGTTCGTCACGTAAGTTACGTCAGAACAAAATTTCGAGAGAGCCATTTAGCACAAAAAAGTAAAATTGATATACAAATTTCGTTTTATTCATTCATGTACGGTGAGCCAAAATCAAAGCTGCATTAATTCAAAATCATTCAGAAATTAAATGATAAAAAAAAGTTTTCTTAGCTAAAAATAAGGAGCGATATTAAAACCTAAAACGAACAGAAATTATTCCGTATATGAAAGGGGCGGTCCCCTCCTCAACGCCTCGCTGTTTACGCTAAACTTTGACTGTCTCACAACTTATTTTTTAAAACAATAGAAAACTCTAGCGTAAAGAGGGAGGCGTTGAGTTGAGGACCGCCTCTTTCATATACGGAATAATTTCTGTTCGTTTTAAGTTTTAATGTCGCTCCTTACTTTCAATTTGGAGAAGATCATCAGGGATAATATACCGTTTCTTGAAATGCGGATTGAGGTATGTGGCAATCGTGACGAGGGTGATAACAAGGCTTATAAGCCTAGAAGGAATCTTATCTAGCCAAGCCTGTCAGAGGTTCTCAGCAACATTTTAAAGTTGCTGAGCCACCCTTATTAAACGTAGTTTGAATACAGGTTATGTCAACTTTAGGATACAGCTGTACATGCCGTGTATCAGCATATATGAGTCAATGGACTGAATACATTATTCTTCTTTTTGGAATTTGCGAAACAAATATCTATGTTGGATCTTTTCTGCTGGATGTTCACCGGTAGATACCAAAAAAAGCCGAAGTAATATCATTTTCGATATTCGATATATCTATATCTAATATCGCCCAACACTAGTTCCTTGAAAACAGAAATTACAATAAATAACCGAGTCAAACTCAAAACGAGCACAAATTAACATGAGTAGGGCGGAAAGCCCCTATGCCTGAGAACAAGGCCAGATCGAAATTTGCACTTTACTGAAAAAATATAAATGATTTTACTTTTATAACTTTAATAAATAAATAATATTAACATTTTGATTAACAAATATCGGTATATGTATATTAAACTGACAATGCACATTCTATTTGTATTTTTTTTTTCAGTAAAGTGCAAATTATGATCTGGCCTTGGGAAGACATAGGGGTTTTGAGCCCTACTCATGTTAATTTCTGCTCGTTTTGAGTTTGACTCGGTTATTTATTGTAATTTCTGTTCGTTTTGGGTTTCATTTATTTATCGATGCTGATTTGTGGTAGTTTCACGTTTGGTAATTATTTGATTTTATTTTTGCTCATTTTTGGTTTAATGAAGTTCTTTACTTTTCTTTGAAAAATTTATTTTGTGGAATTTTTTTTTTCTAATTAATTTCTATCCGTTTATATTGACAAAGTCTTTTCAGGGAAAAAGAAAATAGTAGTTTAAATATTTACTTTTTTTAAGACTTTATAGTTTTGCCTGCTATTTGTATACTGGAGAAAATTTTTCAGCAATTTTCAACAACATGTACCCTTTTAAAAATCTGGACACAGATAGTAGTGTTTAATTTACTTTCATACCTCCTCTAGTTGACCTGAAATAGTAAACTTGATACCATTCGCAAGAAAATCTGTTTACTTTCTTTGATAGCTTGCATACACTTACGCTATTTTGATTTGGTTAAATTTTAAGAGCAGAAGTAGCCCCGAAAATTTGAATATAATACTCTCAGTCGTTCTTGGGATGCTGCTGAGATGCCTCATTGAGAAATTAGCATTAACACAGTGTATTTTGATTTAACATAACTTATAAGTTTTGCCCTGGGGACTCTGGGGGGTTTGTCATCCTTAAATACATAATTTCCAGAACTTTCAACTACGTTGAACAAAATGGCTGTCTATAGACTTTGATTGAACGCGTTTGAAGAAATGGCGGGCGTGAGGGGGGGGTCAATTACTCCACTCAGTTTCGACTATTAAAAAGGGAAATTTCAATTTCCAAACAAATGAGCCCTTTTAGAAATTTTTACAACAGCTTTCTATATAAGTTGTATTGAAAGATGGATGCGTGTAAATAAATTATGTTTGAATCATAGTAAAAGTAAATTTATTCTATATGGAAGAAGTACTAATTATTATCCTTGGATCTATGGTATTCAATTAGAAAGTGGATATCTCCAGAGACATAGTTATGTCCAATATCTTGGTGTCCAAGTTGACGAGTATCTTATGTTTAAACCTCATATTGAACGACTGTGTACAAAAATTGCCAGGAATGTTGGAATGCTGCGGAAACTGAAGCATTTTTTCCCTCCTAAAATTTTAAGAATGCTGTATTTCTCGCTGGTTCATCCGTATTTGTTATATTGTGTAAGTGTTTGGTCAGCGACATTTATTACTTATCTACTGCCACTGAGGGTTCTACAAAATAATGCTGTTCGTGTTTTATCTGGAATGCGAGGTTCTGACTCGGTTCGAAGGCAATACGATGGTATTAAGATTATGCCACTTTTTGGCCTAGTTAAGTTTTACACGGCATTATTCATGTTTAAAAGTTTTAATAACTTGCTACCTGCATGTTTCTCGATTGCATTTACTGAAGATCAACATAGGTATGAGACAAGAAATTCCCATTCCATACGAACCCTGGTCCCTGTAACAACAAGGTCTGCATTTTCTCTCCATTTTTATGGCCCGGCTGTCTGGAACAAGCTTCCCGAGGAGGTAAAAAGCAACACAGATCTGGATGAATTTTGAACTTCCCTAAGAGTCAGTTTTTTATGTCAATATGGACGATGTTAGTGGTTGTGTGTAGATAATGATTGGTTGAATGTTGTTGGTGAGATGATTGTTTGGGTTTTTAATGGATGAGTGATTTATTTCCCTTTTTTTATTTATTTTTTTTTCTCCTCTCTTTTTGTGAATTTTGTGAGTTGTGTTGGGTTGTTTGCGTGGATGGTTCTCAAGGTCCCACTTTTTTGTTGGAGGGGTGGGAGAGGGAGGCAAGAGAAGATATTTATCTGTTTTTGGGTTGGACCCTTTTTGGGTTATATTAGGGTCCGAGGAAATAAATGATAATAATAGAAAATATTTTTTAAAGTATTTTTCCTTTTTTTTAGGGTTTTGTCCGGCATGCAGTAATGCATTGGATTGTGTTTTTAAATGAGATGTTTGTTTATTTATTTATTGTAACCCGTTTGTAAATAAAAAAAAAAAAAAAAAAACCTTATATATCCCCAGGGCATAACTTACAACCCTTGCACTGAGGGCTCTGAGGGGGTTATCATCCTAAAATACCTAATTCCCAGAACTTTCGACTACGTTGAACAAAATGGATGTCTCAAAATTTTGATTCTATGTGTCTGGGGAAATGGTGGGCGTGAGAGGGGGTTAGTTGCCCTTCAATCACTTTCGACTATTAAAAGGGCACTAGCTCTTTCAATTTTCAATCGAATGAGCCCTTTTTGATGTTTTTACAACATCGCTTTCTATAAAAACCTTACATGCTCCCAGGGCATAGGTTACAACTCTTGCCCTGCGGGTTGTGGGGGGGGGGAAAAGTTAGCGTGAGAGGGAGGTTAGTTGCCCTCAAATCACTTCTGACTATTGAAAAGGCACTAGCCCTTTGAATTTCCAATCGACTGATCTCTTTTTCAAGTTTCTACGAGAAAGATTTCAATAAAAAACCTTATATGCCCCAGGGCATAACTTATAACCCTTGTCCTGAAGACTATGGGGGGGGGGAGTGTCCTGCTCAAAGGTATAATTTCCTGAACTTTAAACTGCGTGGAAAAAATGACTATCTCAAAACTTTGATTGGAAATGTTTGGGGAAATGGTGGGCGTGGAAAGGGTGTTAGTTGCTTTCCAATCACTTTGGACTATAAAAAAGGGCACTAGCCGGTTCAATTTCCAATCGAATGAGCCCTTTTTGAAGTTTCTACGACAGTGCGTTCTACAGAAACCTTATATGCCCCCAGTGCATAACTTACAACCCTTTCCTTGAGGGCTGTGGGGGAGTGTCCTCCTCAAAAACATAATTTCTAGCTGTAAATCAACAATGCTGAAGAAAACGGGTATCTAAAAATTTTGATTGGATGTGTTTTGGAAAATGTGGGCGAACGAGGGGGGCTAGTAGCCCTTAAATCACTTACGACAATTATAAAGGACAATAGATCTTTGAATTTCCAATCGAAATGAGCCCTTTTTCTAGTTTCTACGACAGATATTTCAATAAAAACTTATATGCCCCCAGGGCATAACTTATAACCCTTGCCCTGAAGACTGTGGGGGGGTGTTCTGCTCAAAGGCATAATTTCCTGAACTTTAAACTACGTGGAACAAGATGGCTATCTCAAAATTTTGATTGGATGTGTTTGGGGAAATGGTGGGCGTGGAAGGGGTGTTAGTTGCCTTCCAATTACTTTCGACTATTAAAAACGGCACTAGCCATTTCAATTTCTAATCGAATGAGCCCTTATGAAGTTTCTGCGACAGCGCGTTCTATAAAAACTTTTTATGCCCCCAGGGCATAACTTACAACCCTTGCCCTGAGGGCTTTGTCATCCTCAAAAACCTAATTTACATAGCTTAAAACTATGTTAAATAAAATGGCTATCTAAAAATTTTGATTGGATGTGTTTGGGGAAAACGTGGGCGTGAGAGGGTGGCTAGTTGCCCTTCAATCCCTTTCGACTATTAAAAAGGGCACTAGCCCTTTGAATTTCCAATTGAATGATCCCTTTTTGAAGTTTCAACGACAACGCCTTTTATAAAAACCGTATATACCCCCCAGGCCATAACTTACAACCCTTGCCCTGAAGGCTGTGGGGGAGTGTCCTCCTCAAAAACATATTTTCTACCTGGACTACGCTAAGCAAAATGGCTATCTAAAAATTTTGATTGGATGTGTTTGGGGGAATGATGGGCGTGGGGTGGGGGGGGGGGGTAGTTGCCCTTCAACCACTTTCAACTATTAAAAAGGGCACTAGCCCTTTGAATTTCCAATTGAATAAGCCTTTTTTGAAGTTTCTACGACAACGCTTTCTACAAAAACCTTATATGCCCCCTGGCCATAACTTACAACCTTTGCCCCGAAGGCTGTGGGGGAGTGACCTCCTCAAAAACATATTTCCTATCTGGAAATCAACTACGCTGAGCAAAATGGCTATCTCAAAATTTTGATTGGATGTGTTTCGGAAAATGGTGGGCATGGAAGAGGCGTTAGTTGCCTTACAATCACTTTCGACTATTAAAAAGGGCACAAGCCATTCCAATTTCCAATTGAATGAGCCCTTTTCTAAGTTTCTACGACAAAATCTTCGATACGAAGTGCCATGCTCTAAAGGAAAAAAATAATAAATGATACATTGTGCCAACATCGTTCTTATATACCCTCAGGGCATAACTTAAGACCCTTGCCCCGAGGGTTGTGGGGGAACATCGTTCTTTACTTAGGCTGCGCTATCGTGCTGCCTATGATTAAACCTCCAGTTTTTGCTAACTACACATTCAGGTGACTACAACCGACTTTTAGGATTTTAAGAATCGTTCACATGGGGCTTATGCCGTTAATGGAAAAGATTAATTGCGAGAACCGCGCCTAATCCTTGTGTTTTTTTTATCGTTTGTTAAACAACGGGTTGCCTATTTTGTACCTGTGCAAATTTTGAGAATTTGTACCTGTTAAGTCTGTCCTGGGGCATAGCTCCAGCATTGGGGGGAGAGCAAGAGGGATCTTCATCGAGAAACTCCAGGGGCATGTGCTATATATTTTTTTCTCGTCCCAATTATCGGGGAGCAACCCCCCCCCCAGAAAAAAACAATTTCACTGTTAGGGACACAAAGCTAGTAAAACCTGACCAAGCCCTTCTGAAATATAAGTCAATAAGATAAGACGTTTGCTAGGGAATAGCTGGAAAATATAAAACACGAGGTTGTAAATTTCTTAGTGCTGGTTTTCTGCTGGAATACCTTGAAGTGCCCAATTAGGGCTAGAATAACAGTTTAGGGTTGCTCCTACCTTAGGGCGCATATTAACGGTCAGGGACGTCGTTTTGGGGGGAGCAGTTGCCCCCCCCCCCAAATAATTTGAAGAAAAAAACAATATAGGGCCGATGCCTATCCGGATATGGAACCTTCTTACCCCTCCCCCCCAATAAAAATGCTGGAGCTACTCTCCTGTTAACTGCGCAACTCTCTGAGTGACATGAGTGGCAAATTTTAAATCTACTTTTTGATTGTATCAATAATTTCAGTAGAGAGGACCCTATAACTCGTGACCCCACCACGTGGTTTATGGTTTTCTCAGTGAGAATGAAAAAACAGGATTTTTCTCACTTGGAAAAACATGAATTTTGTCACATTTATGGTTGCTTTCATGGATGGATATGTGTGTTGTTCGATTTATTTGATGTTTTTATGGTCTTTGTCAGTGAGAATTTGAAAAACAGGAACTTTGTCACATTTATTTGATGTTTTTATGGTTTTTGTCAGTGAGAATAGAAAAACAGAAACTTTGTCCCGTTCATGGATTATTTTCTCACTTGGATTTACATAATCGCTAGGGGAAATTATTGATTCACGAAGGGGGAATTAAGAAACATTAAGGCTTCTTTAATCTTAGGTCTGAGGGATAAACATTCTTTAGGACAGAGAGAAAAATTAATATTCTATTTTTAAATAGGGCTTCATTGATCTATAGTGTCATGAATTATAAATGACATCACTTGTTATCTTGGAATTATGTGGGAGTCTAAAGAGATAGAAATTCTGTTTTTAAATACGGCTTAACGGAGCTTTAAGTCGGAGAGATAAATTGATATTCTAACGAAACCATAATAGTTTAGCTAGGAAAATTTATGAGATGAAGAGATTAACGTAGGAAAGGGTTTCCTAGAAATTTGAAATGTGAAAGCACTGAGATGCCAAACAAAAGGAACACGATGAAATTACTTTTAGGGATTATTTGGGCGAAATGGTTTTAGACAGCTTATGGCATTATTTCGGCGAAACCGTTAAAGACGTTGATTTAAAAGATGATTTAAAAGATGATTTTGAGTGTGGTCGTTATAATACACAAGTTCCATTGAACAGTGTTGTGAGGTCCCCTACCACAACCCCAAAGAGCCCCAATCGCCCTACCCCGATCCAAAGGGTTCCAATCCCCATACCCCAATCCAGAAGTACCCCCCGGTCCCCATCTCAATGAAGTGAAGAAAAGTTCAAGTTCTCTTCTGAACTTTACCAAAGAATACACTTCAATTCTAATTTCTCCAGAGAAAACTAAATTTTCCACTTTAGTTCAGATCTGTCTCGAAGAGATGAAAAATTTAAAACACTGTTCCAAATTTTCTCAACGAAGCAAGGAAAGTTCAAGTTCTCTTTCGAATTTTACCAGAGAACACGCTACAATTCTAATTTCTCCAGAGAAAACTAAAATCTTCCACTTCAGTTCTTTATTTCACAAAGACATAAAGAAATTTAAAGTTCATTTCTAATTTTTCGGTTGGAAGATAGAAAAAGTAATACTATACTTGTGAATATTTTTATGGAAGATAAAAAGTTCTAGCTCAATTTAAATTTTCTTAACGAAGTGAAGAAAAAGTTCAAGTTCTCTTCGGAAATTTACCAAAGAACACAATTCAATTCTAATTTCGCCAAAGAAAACAAAAATCTTCCACTTGATTTCTTTATTTCACAAAGACATAAAGAAATTTAAAGTTCAATTCTAATTTTTCGGTGGAAGATAGAAAAATTAGAACACACTTCAATTCTAATTTCGCCAAAGAAAATAAAATCTTCACTTGATTTCTTTATTTCACAAAGACATAAAGAAATTTAAAGTTCAATTCTAAATTTTTCGGTTGGAAGATAGAAAAAGAAATACCATACTTGTGAAATATTTTCACGGAAGATAAAAAGTTCTAGTTCAATTTGAAATTTTCTCAACGAAGTGAAGAAAAGTTCAAGTTCTCTTCTGAACTTTACCAAAGAACACACTTCAATTCTAATTTCTCCAGAGAAAACAAAAATCTTCCACTTCAGTTCTTTATTTCATGAAGACATAAAGAAATTTAAAGTTCAATTCTAAATTTTTCGGTGGAAGATAGAAAAATTAATAACATACTTGTGAATATTTTCACGGAAAATAAAAAGTTCTAGTCCAATTTGAAATTTTCTCAAAGAAGTGAAGAAAAGTTCAAGTTCTCTTCTGAACTTTACCAAAGATCACACTTCTATTCTAATTTCTCCAGAGAAAACTAAATTTTCCACTTAAGTTCTATATTTCACAAAGACATAAAGAAATTGAAAGTTCAATTCTAAATTTTTCGCTGGAAGATGGAAAAAGCAATACCATACTTGTGAATATTTTCACGGACGATAAAAAGTTCTAGCTCAACTTGAAATTTTCTCAATGAAGTGAAGAAAAGTTCAAGTTCTCTACTGAACTTTACCAAAGAACATACTTCAATTTTAATTTCTCCAGAGAAAGCTAAAATTTTCCACTTTAGTTCAGATCTGTCTCGAAGAGATGAAAAATTTAAAACACTGTTCCAAATTTTCACAACGAAGTCAAGGAAAGTTCAAGTTCTCTTCGGAATTTTACCAGAGAACACGCTACAATTCTAATTTCCCCAGAGAAAACTAAATCTTCCACTTCAGTTCTTTATTTCACAAAGACATAAAAAATTTAAAGTTCAATTCTAATTTTTCTGTTGGAAGATAGAAAAAGTAATAATATACTTGTGAATATTTTCATGGAAGATAAAAAGTTCTAGCTCAATTTTAAATTTTCTTAACGAAGTGAAGAAAAATTCAAGTTCTCTTCTGAATTTTATCAAAGAACACACTTCAATTCTAATTTCGCCAAAGAAAACAAAAATCTTCCACTTGATTTCTTTATTTCACATAGACATAAAGAAATTTAAAGTTCAATTCTAATTTTTCGGTTGGAAGATAGAAAAAGTAATACTATGCTTGTGAACATTTTCATGCAAGATAAAATGTTCTAGTTAAATTTTAAATTTTCTTAACGAAGTGAAGAAAAGTTCAAGTTCTCTACTGAATTTTACCAAAGAACACAATACAATTCTAATTTCTCCAGAGAAAATAAAAATCTTCCATTTAATTTTTATATTTCACAAAGACATAAAGAAATTTAAAGTTCAATTCTAAATTTTTCGGTTGGAAGATAGAAAAAGCAATACCATACTTGTGAAATATTTTCACGGAAGATAAAAAGTTCTAGTTCAATTTAAAATTTTCTCAACGAAGTGAAGAAAAAGTTCAAGTTCTCTTCGGAATTTTACCAAAGAACACAATTCAATTCTAATTTCGCCAAAGAAATCTTCGGAATTTTACCAGAGAACACGCTACGATTCTAATTTCCCCAGAGAAAACTAAATCTTCCACTTCAGTTCTTTATTTCACAAAGACATAAAAAAATTTAAAGTTCAATTCTTATTTTTCTGTTGGAAGATAGAAAAAGTAATACTATACTTGTGAATATTTTCATGGAAGATAAAAAGTTCTAGCTCAATTTAAAATTTTCTTAACGAAGTGAAGAAAAATTCAAGTTCTCTTCTGAATTTTATCAAAGAACACACTTCAATTCTAATTTCGCCAAAGAAAACAAAAATCTTCCACTTGATTTCTTTATTTCACAAAGACATAAAGAAATTTAAAGTTCAATTCTAATTTTTTGGTTGGAAGATAGAAAAAGTAATACTATACTTGTGAATATTTTCATGCAAGATAAAATGTTCTAGTTCAATTTTAAATTTTCTTAACGAATTGAAGAAAAGTTCAAGTTCTCTACTGAATTTTACCAAAGAACACAATACAATTCTAATTTCTCCAAAGAAAATAAAAATCTTCCATTTAATTTCTATATTTCACAAAGACATAAAGAAATTTAAAGTTCAATTCTAAATTTTTCGGTTGGAAGATAGAAAAAGCAATACCATACTTGTGAAATATTTTCACGGAAGATAAAAAGTTCTAGTTAAATTTAAAATTTTCTCAATGAGGTGAAGAAAAAGTTCAAGTTCTCTTCGGAATTTTACCAAAGAACACAATTCAATTCTAATTTCGCCACAGAAAACAAAAATCTTTCACTTGATTTCTTTATTTCACAAAGACATAAAGAAATTTAAAGTTTAATTTTATTTTTTCGGCGGTATATGGAAAAATTAATACCGTTCTTGTGAAATATTTTCATCGAAGATAAAAAGTTCTAGTTCATTTTAAAATTTTCTTTACGAAGTGAAGACGAATTCAAGTTCTTTTCTGAATTTTACCAAAGAACATACTTCAATTCTAATTTCGCCAAAGAAAATAAAATCTTCACTTGATTTCTTTATTTCACAAAGACATAAAGAAATTTAAAGTTCAATTCTAAATTTTTCGATTGGAAGATAGAAAAAGAAATACCATACTTGTGAAATATTTTCACGTAAGATAAAAAGTTCTAGTTCAATTTAAAATTTTCTCAACGAAGTGAAGAAAAGTTCAAGTTCTCTTCTGAACTTTACCAAAGAACACACTTCAATTCTAATTTCTCCAGAGAAAACAAAAATCTTCCACTTCAGTTCTATATTTCATGAAGACATAAAGAAATTTAAAGTTCAATTCTAAACTTTTCGGTGGAAGATAGAAAAATTAATAACATACTTGTGAATATTTTCACGGAAGATAAACAGTTCTAGTCCAATTTAAAATTTTCTCAATGAAGTGAAGAAAAGTTCAAGTTTTCTTCTGAACTTTACCAAAGAACACACTTCAATTCTAATTTCTCTAGAGAAAACTAAATTTTCCACTTAAGTTCTATATTTCACAAAGACATAAAGAAATTTAAAGTTCAATTCTAAATTTTTCGCTGGAAGATGGAAAAAGCAATACCATACCTGTGAATATTTTCACGGAAGATAAAAAGTTCTAGTTCAATTTTAAATTTTCTCAATGAAGTGAAGAAAAGTTCAAGTTTTCTACTGAACTTTACCAAAGAACACACTTCAATTCTAATGTTTCCAGAGAAAACTAAAATTTTCCACTTTATTTCAGATCTGTCTCGAAGAGATGAAAAATCTAAAACACTGTTCCAAATTTTCTCAACGAAGTCAAGGAAAGTTCAATTTCTATTCAGAATTTTACCAACCAACCGCTACAATTCTAATTTCCCCAGAGAAAACTAAATCTTCCACTTCAGTTCTTTATTTCACAAAGACATAAAAAAATTTAAAGTTCAATTCTTAATTTTTCTGTTGGAAGATAGAAAAAGTAATAATATACTTGTGAATATTTTCATGGAAGATAAAAAGTTCTAGCTCAATTTAAAATTTTCTTAACGAAGTGAAGAAAAATTCAAGTTCTCTTCTGAATTTTATCAAAGAACACACTTCAATTCTAATTTCGCCAAAGAAAACAAAAATTTTCCACTTGATTTCTTTATTTCACAAAGACATAAAGAAATTTAAAGTTCAATTCTAATTTTTCGGTTGGAAGATAGAAAAAGTAATACCATAATTGTGAATATTTTCATGGAAGATAATATGTTCTAGTTCAATTTTAAATTTTCTTAACGAAGTGAAGAAAAGTTCAAGTTCTCTACTGAATTTTACCAAAGAACACAATACAATTCTAATTTCTCCAAAGAAAATAAAAATCTTCCACTTAATTTCTATATTTCACAAAGACATAAAGAAATTTAAAGTTCAATTCTAAATTTTTCGGTTGGAAGATAGAAAAAGCAATACCATACTTGTGAAATATTTTCACGGAAGATAAAAAGTTCTAGTTCAATTTAAAATTTTCTCAACGAAGTGAAGAAAAAGTTCAAGTTCTCTTTGGAATTTTACCAAAGAACACAATTCAATTCTAATTTCGCCAAAGAAATCTTCGGAATTTTACCAGAGAACACGCTACAATTTAATTTCCCAGAAAACTAAATCTTCCACTTCAGTTCTTTATTTCACAAAGACATAAAAAAATTTAAAGTTCAATTCTAATTTTTCTGGTGGAAGATAGAAAAAGTAATAACATACTTGTGAATATTTTCATGGAAGATAAAAAGTTCTAGCTCAATTTTAAATTTTCTTAACGAAGTGAAGAAAAATTCAAGTTCTCTTCTGAACTTTACCAAAAAACACACTACAATTCTAATTTCTCCAGAGAAAACAAAAATCTTCCACTTGATTTCATTATTTCACAAAGACATAAAGAAATTTAAAGTTCAATTCTAATTTTTCGGTTGGAAGATAGAAAAAGTAATACCATACTTGTGAATATTTTCATGGAAGATAAAATGTTCTAGTTCAATTTTAAATTTTCTTAACAAAATGAAGAAAAGTTCAAGTTCTCTACTGAATTTTACCAAAGAACACAATACAATTCTAATTTCTCCAAAGAAAATAAAAATCTTTCACTTAATTTCTATATTTCACAAAGACATAAAGAAATTTCAAGTTCAGTTCTAAATTTTTTGGTTGGAAGATAGAAAAAGCAATACCATACATGTGAAATATTTTCACAGAAGATAAAAAGTTCTAGTTAAATTTAAAATTTTCTCAACGAAGTGAAGAAAAAGTTCAAGTTCTCTTCGGAATTTTACCAAAGAACACAATGCAATTCTAATTTCGCCAAAGAAAACAAAAATCTTCCACTTGATTTCTTTATTTCACAAAGACATAAAGAAATTTAAAGTTCAATTCTAATTTTTCGGTGGAAGATAGAAAAATTAATACCATTCTTGTGAAATATTTTCATGGAAGATAAAAAGTTCTAGTTCAATTTAAAATTTTCTTAACGAAGTGAAGAAGAATTCAAGTTCTCTTCTGAATTTTACCAAAGAACACACTTCAATTCTAATTTCGCCAAAGAAAAAAAAAATCTTCCACTTCAGTTCTTTATTTCACAAAGACATAAAGAAATTTAAAGTTCAATTCTAAATTTTTCGATTGGAAGATAGAAAAAAAAATTCCATACTTGTGAAATATTTTCACGGAAGATAAAAAGTTCTAGTTCAATTTAAAATTTTCTTAACGAAGTGAAGAAGAATTCAAGTTCTCTTCTGAATTTTACCAAAGAACACACTTCAATTCTAATTTCTCCAAAGAAAACAAAAATCTTCCACTTCAGTTCTATATTTCATGAAGACATAAAGAAATTTAAAGTTCAATTCTAAATTTTTCGGTGGAAGATAGAAAAATTAATAACATACTTGTGAATATTTTCACGGAAGATAAACAGTTCTAGTCCAATTTAAAATTTTCTCAATGAAGTGAAGAAAAGTTCAAGTTTTCTTCTGAACTTTACCAAAGAACACACTTCAATTCTAATTTCTCTAGAGAAAACTAAATTTTCACCTAAAAATTCACCTAAAAGTTAGGTGTTTGATTAGGTTATGTTAGATTAAGTTAGGTTAGATTAAGTTAGGTTAGGTTAAGTTAGGTTAGGCTAGGTTAGCCTACGTACGACGCGTACGTAGGCTAACCTAGCCTAACCTAACTTAACCTAACCTAACTTAATCTAACCTAACTAATCTAACCTAACCTAACCTAATCATACACCTAACTTTTTGCCTGTCTCTCACCTAACCTAACCTAACCTAACCTAACTTAATCTAGCCTAACCTAACCTAACCATACTTGGAGAAATTAGAATTGAAGCGTGTTCTTTGGTCAAATTCAGTAGAGAACTTGAACTTTCCTTGACTTCGTTGAGAAAATTTTAAATTGAACTAGAACTTTTTATCTTCCGGGAAAATATTCAAATGCATTGTATTTATCTTCAGTGAAAATATTCACAAGTATGGTATTAATTTTTCTATCTCTCACCGAAAAATATAGAATGGAACTTTAAATTTCTTTATGCCTTTGTGAAATAAATATTTGAAGTGGAAGATTTTTGTTTTCTCTGGAGAAATTAGAATTGAATTGTGTCCTTTGGTAAAATTTCGAAGAAAACTTGAACTTTTTTATCTTCTGTGTAAAATTTGGAAGAGTGTTTTAAATTTTTCATCTCTTCGAGACAGATCTGAACTAAAGTGGAAAATCTAGTTTTCTCTGGAGAAATTAGAATTGTATTGTGTTCTTTGGTAAAATTCAGTAGAGAACTTGAACTTTTTTTCTTCACTTCATTGAGAAAATTTAAAATTGAACTAGAACTTTTTATTTTCCGTGAAAATATTCACAAGTGTTGTATTGCTTTTTCTTATCTTCCACCGAAAAATTTAGAAATGAACTTTAAATTTCTTTATGTCTTTGTGAAATAAAGAAATCAAGTGGAAGATTTTTGTTTTCTTTGGCGAAATTAGAATTGAAGTGTGTTCTTTGGTAAAATTCAGAAGAGAACTTGAATTCTTCTTCACTTCGTTAAGAAAATTTTAAATTGAACTAGAACTTTTTATCTTACATGAAAATATTCACAAGTATAGTATTACTTTTTCTATATTCCAACCGAAAAATTAGAATTGAACATTAAATTTCTTTATGTCTTTGTGAAATAAAGAACTGAAGTGAAAGATTTTTGTTTTCTCTGGGGAAATTAGAATGGAATTGTGTTCTTTGGTAAAATCCCGAAGAGAACTTGACCTTTTTTATCTTCTGTGTAAAATTTTGGAACAGTGTTTTTAAATTTTTCATCTCTTCGAGACAGATCTGAACTAAAGTGGAAAATTTAGTTTTCTCTGGAGAAATTAGAATTGAAGTGTGTTCTTTGGTAAAATTCCGAAGAGAACTTGAACTTTTTTATCTTCTGTGAAAAATTTGGAACAGTGTTTTAAATTTTTCATCTCTTCGAGACAGATCTGAACTAAAGTGTAAAATATTATTTTTCTCTGGAGAAATTATAATTGTATTATGTTCTTTGGTAAAATTCAGTAGAGAACTTGAACTTTTCTTCACTTCATTAAGAAAATTTAAAATTGAACTAGAACTTTTTATCTTCCGTGAAAATATTCACAAGTATGGTATTGCTTTTTCTTATCTTCCACCGAAAAATTAGAAATGAACTTTAAATTTCTTTATGTCTTTGTGAAATAAAGAAATCAAGTGGAAGATTTTTGTTTTCTTTGGCGAAATTAGAATTGAAGTGTGTTCTTTAGTAAAATTCAGAAGAGAACTTGAATTCTTCTTCACTTCGTTATGAAAATTTTAAATTAAACTAGAACTTTTTATCTTCCATGAAAATATTCACAAGTATGGTATTAATTTTTCTATCTTCCACCAAAAAATTAGAATTGAACATTAAATTTCTTTATGTCTTTGTGAAATAAAGAACTGAAGTGGAAGATTTTTGTTTTCTCTGAAAAATTAGAATGGAATTGTGTTCTTTGGTAAAATCCCGAAGAGAACTTGAACTTTTTTATCTTCTGTGTAAAATTTTGGAAGAGTGTTTTAAATTTTTCATCTCTTCGAGACAGATCTGAACTAAAATGGAAAATTTAGTTTACTCTGGAGAAACTAGAATTGAAGTGTGTTCTTTGGTAAAGTTCAGAAGAGAACTTGAACTTTTTCTTCACTTCGTTAAGAAAATTTAAAATTGAACTATGACTTTTTATCTTCCATGAAAATATTCACAAGTATAGTATTACTTTTTCTATCTTCCAACCGAAAAATTAGAATTGAACTTTAAATTTCTTTATGTCTTTGTGAAATAAAGAACTGAAGTAGAAGATTTTAGTTTTCTCTGGGGAAATTAGAATTGTAGCGTGTTCTTTGGTAAAACTCCGAAGAGAACTTGAACTTTCCTTGACTTCGTTGAGAAAATTTTAAATTGAACTAGAACTTTTTATCTTCCATGAAAATATTCACAAGTATGTTATTAATTTTTCTATCTTCCACCGAAAAATTAGAATTGAACTTTAAATTTCTTTATGTCTTTGTGAAATAAAGAACTGAAGTGGAAGATTTTTGTTTTCTCTGAGAAATTAGAATTTAAGCGTGTTCTTTGGTAAAATTCAGTAGAGAACTTGAACTTTCCTTGACTTCGTTGAGAAAATTATAAATTCAACTAGAACTTTTTATCTTCCATGAAAATATTTCATATGTATGGTAATGCTTTTTCTGTCTTCCAATCGAAAAATTTAGAATTGAACTTGAAATTTATTTCTGTCTTTGTTAAATATATAAATAAAGTGTAAGATGTTTTTTTTCTTTGTCAAAATTAGAATTGTATTGTGTTCTTTGGTAAAATTCAGTAGAGAACTTGAAATTTTCTTCATTTTGTTAAGAAAATTTAAAATTTAACTAGAACATTTTATCTTCCGTGAAAATATTCATAGGTATGGTATTAATTTTTCTATCTTCCACCGAAAAATTAGAATTGAACTTTAAATTTCTTTATGTCTTTGTGAAATAGAGAAAACAAGTTTTTTCTGGGGGAAATTAGAATTATAGCGGTTGGCTGGTAAAATTCCGAAGAGAAATTGAACTTTCCTTGACTTCGTTGAGAAAATTTGGAAGAGTGTTTTAGATTTTTCATCTCTTCGAGACAGATCTAAACTAAAGTGGAAAATTTTAGTTTTCTCTGGAGAAATTAGAATTGAAGTGTGTTCTTTGGTAAAGTTCAGAAGAGAACTTGAACTTTTATTCACTTCATTGAGAAAATTTAAAATTGAACTAGAACTTTTTATCTTCCGTGAAAATATTCACAAGTATGGTATTGCTTTTTCCATCTTCCAGCGAAAAATTTAGAATTGAACTTTAAATTTATTTATGTCTTTGTGAAATATAGAACTTAAGTGGAAAATTTAGTTTTCTCTAGAGAAATTAGAATTGAAGTGTGTTCTTTGGTAAAGTTCAGAAGAAAACTTGAACTTTTCTTCACTTCATTGAGAAAATTTTAAATTGGACTAGAACTTTTTATCTTCTGTGAAAATAATCACAAGTATGTTATTAATTTTTCTATCTTCCACCGTAAAATTTACAATTGAACTTTAAATTTCTTTATGTCTTCATGAAATATAGAACTGAAGTGGAAGATTTTGTTTTCTCTGGAGAAATTAGAATTGAAGTGTGTTCTTTGGTAAAGTTCAAAAGAGAACTTGAACTTTTCTTCACTTCGTTGAGAAAATTTTAAATTGAACTAGAACTTTTTATCTTCCGTGAAAATAACGATAAATAAAAGTTCAAATAGGGATAAAATCCTTTTAATAGACAGTGATGATAGAAATTCACAAAAATACCAGATATTTCGGTCACATATACAGTGACCGTCAGTTTTACTACTGATGACGGTCACTGCATATGTGACCGAAATATCTGGTATTTTTTGTGAATTTCTATCATCACTGTCTATTAAAAGGATTTTATCCCTTTTTGAACTTTTATTTATCGTCATGGAAAGGCAGTGTGGTCTCCGAAATTATCTCCGTGAAAATATTTCACAAGTATGGTATTTCTTTTTCTATCTTCCAATCGAAAAATTTAGAATTGAACTTTAAATTTCTTTATGTCTTTGTGAAATAAAGAAATCAAGTGAAGATTTTATTTTCTTTGGCGAAATTAGAATTGAAGTGTGTTCTTTGGTAAAATTCAGAAGAGAACTTGAATTCTTCTTCACTTCGTTAAGAAAATTTTAAATTGAACTAGAACTTTTTATCTTCCATGAAAATATTCACAAGTATGGTATTAATTTTTCTATCTTCCACCGAAAAATTAGAATTGAACTTTAAATTTCTTTATGTCTTTGTGAAATATAGAAATCAAGTGGAAGATTTTTGTTTTCTTTGGCGAAATTAGAATTGAAGTGTGTTCTTTGGTAAAATTCCGAAGAGAACTTGAACTTTTTCTTCACCTCATTGAGAAAATTTTAAATTGAACTAGAACTTTTTATCTTCCGTGAAAATATTTCACAATTATGGTATTGCTTTTTCTATCTTCCAACCGAAAAATTTAGAATTGAACTTTAAATTTCTTTATGTCTTTGTGAAATATAGAAATTAAATGGAAGATTTTTATTTTCTTTGGAGAAATTAGAATTGTATTGTGTTCTTTGGTAAAATTCAGTAGAGAACTTGAACTTTTCTTCATTTTGTTAAGAAAATTTAAAATTGAAATAAAAAATTTTATCTTGCATGAAAATATTCACAAGTATGGTATTACTTTTTCTATCTTCCAACCGAAAAATTAGAATTGAACTTTAAATTTCTTTATGTCTTTGTGAAATAAAGAAATCAAGTGGAAGATTTTTGTTTTCTTTGGCGAAATTAGAATTGAAGCGTGTTCTTTGATAAAATTCAGAAGAGAACTTGAATTTTTCTTCACTTCGTTAAGAAAATTTTAAATTGAGCTAGAACTTTTTATCTTCAATGAAAATATTCACAAGTATATTATTACTTTTTCTATCTTCCAACAGAAAAATAAGAATTGAACTTTAAATTTTTTTATGTCTTTGTGAAATAAAGAACTGAAGTGGAAGATTTAGTTTTCTCTGGGGAAATTAGAATCGTAGCGTGTTCTCTGGTAAAATTCCGAAGATTTCTTTGGCGAAATTAGAATTGAATTGTGTTCTTTGGTAAAATTCCAAAGAGAACTTGAACTTTTTCTTCACTTCGTTGAGAAAATTTTAAATTGAACTAGAACTTTTTATCTTCCGTGAAAATATTTCACAAGTATGGTATTGCTTTTTCTATCTTCCAACCGAAAA
This sequence comes from Artemia sp. Qi Xiang Cuo, assembly GCF_049724085.1. NCBI lineage: Eukaryota > Metazoa > Arthropoda > Branchiopoda > Anostraca > Artemiidae > Artemia > Artemia sp. Qi Xiang Cuo. The sequence continues at coordinate 548,187 of NC_142797.1, forward strand.
ATTTAGAATTGAACTTAAAATTTCTTTATGTCTTTGTGAAATATAGAAATTAAGTTTAAGATTTTTATTTTATTTGGCGAAATTAGAATTTTATTGTGTTCTTTGGTAAAATTCAGTAGAGAACTTGAACTTTTCTTCACTTCGTTAAGAAAATTTTAAATTGAACTAGAACTTTTTTATCTTCCATGAAAATATTCACAAGTCTGGTATTACTTTTTCTATCGTCCAATCGAAAAATTAGAATTGAACTTTAAATTTCTTTATGTCCATGTGAAATAAAGAAATCAAGTGGAAGATTTTTGTTTTATTTGGAGACATTAGAATTGACGTGTGTTTTTTGATAAAATTAAAAAGAGAACTTGAATTTTTCTTCACTTCGTTAAGAAAATTTTAAATTGAGCTAGAACTTTTTATCTTCCATGAAAATATTCACAAGTATATTATTACTTTTTCTATCTTCCAACAGAAAAATTAGAATTGAACTTTAAATTTTTTTATGTCTTTGTGAAATAAAGAACTGAAGTGGAAGATTTAGTTTTCTCTGGGGAAATTAGAATTGTAGCGTGTTCTCTGGTAAAATTCCGAAGAGAACTTGAACTTTCCTTGACTTCGTTGTGAAAATTTGGAAGTGTTTTAAATTTTTCATCTCTTCGAGACAGATCTAAACTAAAGTGGAAAATTTAGTTTTCTCTGGAGAAATTAAAATTGAAGTATGTTCTTTGGTATAGTTCAGAAGAAAACTTGAACTTTTTTTCACTTCGTTGAGAAAATTTCAAGTTGAGCTAGAACTTTTTATCTTCCGTGAAAATATTCACAAGTATGGTATTGCTTTTTCTATCTTCCAACCGAAAAATTTAGAATTGAACTTTAAATTTCTTTATGTCTTTGTGAAATATAGAAATTAAGTGGAAAATGTAGTTTTCTTTGGAGAAATTAGAATTGAAGTGTGTTCTTTGGTAAAGTTCAGAAGAGAACTTGAATTTTTCTTCACTTCGTTGAGAAAATTTTAAATTGTACTAGAACTTTTTATTTTCCGTGAAAATATTCACAAGTATGTTATTAATTTTTCTATCTTCCACCGTAAAGTTTAGAATTGAACTTTAAATTTCTTTATGTCTTCATGAAATATAGAACTGAAGTGGAAGATTTTTGTTTTCTCTGAAGAAATTAGAATTGAAGTGTGTTCTTTGGTAAAGTTCAGAAGAGAACTTGAACTTTTCTTCACTTCGTTGAGAAAATTTTAAATTGAACTAGAACTTTTTATCTTCCGTGAAAATATTTCACAAGTATGGTATTTCTTTTTCTATCTTCCAATCGAAAAATTTAGAATTGAACTTTAAATTTCTTTATGTCTTTGTGAAATAAAGAAATCAAGTGAAGATTTTATTTTCTTTGGCGAAATTAGAATTGAAGTGTGTTCTAATTTTTCTATCTTCCACCGAAAAATTAGAATTGAACTTTAAATTTCTTTATGTCTTTGTGAAATAAGGAAATCAAGTGGAAGATTTTTTGTTTTCTTTGGCGAAATTAGAATTGAATTGTGTTCTTTGGTAAAATTCCGAAGAGAACTTGAACTTTTTCTTCACTTCGTTAAGAAAATTTAAATTGAGCTAGAACTTTTTATCTTCCATAAAAATATTCACAAGTATAGTATTACTTTTTCTATCTTCCAACCGAAAAATTAGAATTGAACTTTAAATTTCTTTATGTCTTTGTGAAATAAAGAACTGAAGTGGAAGATTTTAGTTTTCTCTGGAGAAATTAGAATTGTAGCGTGTTCTCTGGTAAAATTCGAAAGAGAACTTGAACTTTCCTTGACTTCGTTGAGAAAATTTGGAACAGTGTTTTAAATTTTTCATCTCTTCGAGACAGATCTGAACTAAAGTGGAAAATTTAGTTTTCTCTGGAGAAATTAGAATTGAAGTGTATTCTTTGGTAAAGTTCAGAAGAGAACTTGAACTTTTCTTCACTTCATTGAGATGGGGACCGGGGGGTACTTCTGGATTGGGGTATGGGGATTGGAACCCTTTGGATCGGGGTAGGGCGATTGGGGCTCTTTGGGGTTGTGGTAGGGGACCTCACAACACTGTTCAATGGAACTTGTGTATTATAACGACCACACTCAAAATCATCTTTTAAATCATCTTTTAAATCAACGTCTCTAACGGTTTCGCCGTAATAATTCCATAAGCTGTCTAAAACCGTTTCGCCCAAATAATCCCTAAAAGTAATTTCATCGTGTTCCTTTTGTTTGGCATCTCAGTGCTTTCACATTTCAAATTTCTAGGAAACCCTTTCCTACGTTAATCTCTTCATCTCATAAATTTTCCTAGCTAAACTATTATGGTTTCGTTAGAATATCAATTTATCTCTCCGACTTAAAGCTCCAGTGAAGCCGTATTTAAAAATAGAATTTCTATCTCTTTAGACTCCCACATAATTCCAAGATAACAAGTGATGTTATTTATAATTCATGACACTATAGATCAATGAAGCCCTATTTAAAAATAGAATATTAATTTTTCTCTCTGACCTAAAGAACGTTTATCCCTCAGACCTAAGATTAAAGAAGCCTTAATGTTTCTTAATTCCCCCTTCGTGAATCAATAATTTCCCCTAGCGATTATGTAAATCCAAGTGAGAAAATAATCCATGAACGGGACAAAGTTTCTGTTTTTCCATTCTCACTGACAAAAACCATAAAAACATCAAATAAATGTGACAAAGTTTCTGTTTTTCAAATTATCACTGACAAAGACCCTAAAAACATCAAATAAATCGAACAACACACATATCCATCCATGAAAACAACCATAAATGTGACAAAATTCATGTTTTTCCAAGTGAGAAAAATACTGTTTTTTCATTCTCACTGAGAAAACCATAAACCACGTGGTGGGGTCACGAGTTATAGGGTCCTCTCTACTAATTTCTTGCTGTGTAATTCTTATCAAAAAGTTAGTAGAGTTTACCAGTTCATCGTACATCATTAACAACAATTACAGACCGTTGGTATTCAAGTGAAAATTGGGTCATTAAGGTTATTTGAATAACGTGTGTAAAGTGAAGCATTTTACTGGAAGAGGTGTGGTAAAACTCGGTTATATACTTTTGTCATGCTGGGATGAATAAAAATTACTCGAAAAATAAAAACCATTGTTTAGAAGTAATAAATAAACAGGCTATTTGAACTAATTTTAAGGTACGAGTGGCTTCATGACTGCATAATAACCCAAGGAACTTATTGAGAAAGGCAGCAAGTATACCTTAATTTCGAAATAATTTGGTGTATATCTTTAAGATATTGAAGAAAACACTAAATTTTCATGAAGTGGCTAATGGCAGGGAGACGGGTTTTGATTGATCAGAAGTTTTGATCTCGATTAAAGAAATGCTTTTCCAAGATATTGTACTTAGTAACTAAGCCTCTCAGAGTTGGAAATGAGTTAAATAGCAAGAAAAAAAAAATAAAAAGTTTGTAGAAAAGAATAAAAGCTTCTTCATAGCAATATATTCCCCCCCCCCACGCCAAAGGGTTCAATTAGATACTGTATAAGCTTTTATTTAATACTGTATAAACTATCCACCAAGCCTTATAATAGTACCTTAAAATAAGCTCTGTTTGTTTTGTAACAATGAACGACTTTGCTACCAGTTAAATAAAAAAACTATTTTTTTCAAGTGAAAGTAAAGAGCATCACTAAAACTTAAAACAAACGGAAATTATTCCGTTTATGAGAGGGTTATTTTTTTTCTAAAGCTTTTTATTTGAACTAGATGGCCCCCTTTTATGAAGACTTAATCTTTAAGAATTGGGTAAAAACGTCAAACTGCAGCATAAGGAACTGGCTTCCCCTTCATTTAAATCCTGATTCCCTTCCATAGAAAAGTCTATCTCCCCATTAGTATAATCAAGGTCATTCCCAGGGAGGGTACTTTATTGGATTTCTTGGGATTTTATAAATCTAGAAAGATTTATAGGTCAATTTTATTAAAAGCTGTTTCGCACAGCATTGTATAGGGATTTAGTGGAGTCCTCACGATATTGTATAGAAAGATAATGAAGTCCTCACAACACTTTTGAGATGCTTCATAGTCTATGCGGTATTGTGTAAAGGAAGGGGGTCTGGACAGATTACAATAGAGGATACGGGGCTTACGGACGTGTCGCAGAAGGAGATAACATGTGGTTAGGAATAGGAGACAAACTCTATCTGCATGGTGTACTTTGCTAAATTTCTTGAGGAGCACCATATCGCATTTCCAGGGGGGCTCCTCGTCTCACGATGTACCTATAGACTTACTAATTCTTAGGAGGGGTTTTTATATTATGGGGTAGTGGAACAAGGGGTAACAGGGGGGAGTGGAGCAAGGGGATCGACACTTCTAAATCTAAGCTAAGTAGCCTAGAGGTCTAAAAGAATTTTATTATATTTTCTTTCACAGACAAGAGTTTTTCTTTGTTATTGTACTCTACATTTCTTCCTATTATTTCGGACGAACCCAATCGTTTCCATTCATTGTGATTGTGGTGAGATCAAAGTCAGGAAAAGCTTTCTAACAGCTGAAAGTGACGTATTTCGTCGCATGTTTGAAGTGGATATGATTGAGAATCAGAGGAATACAGTTTTTGCTGAGGATGTCCATTTCAAGACACTGCAATTTATTATCCAGTATTTTGAGACCAAAGCTATCTCTGGCTTTGAAAAAATAAACAAGGATGTTTTTGATTATATAGTTGGGAAATACAACTTTATTAACATAAAAGATGATATTGCTGGAAAATTATTGAGTGAATCCGCACCAACAATGGATACTAATTTAGTTGCTCTTGAAAAAATTTTCTCTGTTTTTAATAGTCCAAGGTATAAGGTATTTGCTTTCCGTATATTATCATATATTATTCAAAATAAGAAGATCTACTATTTTAAACAAGATCTTAGCTTCATCGATGACTTTAGTGCTGAAGATTTTACAGAGTTATCAAAAATGTGTTGTGCTGAAATCAAGCAAGCGAAGAGATGTTTGTGGGATGGTTATCTGGATTGTTTCTACAGTTGGACTTCAAAGAACCCTGAAGAGAGGTCTATTACATCGTTAGCTCTCCTTCCTCTCATTTCTTGTAATCTTTCGTCAATACGCTTGCACGCTATGCTATTAGAAATTGTACCGACCGTCTCATATTGAAAAGATGTATGTACATGTAAGCTAAATAAACATATTTTTTCTTGTTTTCATCTTATGTCTAAATTTCTTTATAATAATATTTAAAATTAAATATTGGTGAATATACTATTCACCAAGCCTTATAATAGTACCTTAAAATAAGCTCTGTTTGTTTTGGAAAAATGAACTACTTTGCCACCAGTTAAATAGAAAAAACTATTTTTTTCAAGTGAAAGTAAAGAGCATCATTAAAACTTAAAACAAACGGAAATTATTCCGTTTATGAGAGGGTTATTTCTTCCTCATTCCCTACCTCTTAGTGCTAAAGTTTTTTAGTATTTTTTTTTTCAAAAGCTTTTTATTTGAACTAAATGGCCCCCTTTTATGAAGACTTAATCTTTAAGAATTGGAAAAAAACGTCAAACAGCAGCATAAGGAACTGGCTTCCCCTTCATTTAAATCCTGATTCCCATCCATAGAAAATTCTATCTCCCCAGTAGTATAATCAAGGTCATTCCCAGGGAGGATACTTTATTGGATTTCTAGGGATTCTATAAATCTAGGAAGATTTATAGGTCAATTTTATTAAAAGCTGTTTCGCACAGCATTGTATAGGGATTTAGTGGAGTCCTCACGATATTGTATAGAAAGATAATGGAGTCCTCACAACACTTTTGAGATGTTGCATAGTCTATACGGTATTGTGTAAAGGAGGGGGATCCGGACAGATTGCAATAGAGGATACGGGGCTTACGGACGCGTTGCAGAAGGAGATAACATGTGGTTAGGAATAGGAGACAAACTCTATGTGCATGGTGTACTTTGCTAAATTTCTTGAGGAGCACCATATCGCATTTCCAGGGGGGCTCCTCGTCTCACGATGTACCTATAGACTTACTAATTCTTAGGAGGGGTTTTTATATTATGGGGTAGTGTAACAGGGGGGAGTGGAGCAAGGGGATCGACACTTCTAAATCTAAGCTAAGTAGCCTAGAGGTCTAAAAGAATTTTATTATATTTTCTTTCACAGACAAGAGTTTTTCTTTGTTAATGTACTCTATATTTCTTCCGATTATTTCGGACATTATACTTTGTTCATAACATCCGTTTTTTGGGATATGCTAAAAGTTCATCTTAAGAGTGCTAAATCTTGTACGGTTTGACCGTGTTTTCAATTTTCGTTAATATAAGCTATGAAATATAATGAATAAAATATTTATATCAAGAAATCGCTATTTCATTAGCAACAAAAGCAAACAGTACGTGGTAACGAACTGTAAGTAAGGAACGACCCGACTCAATATAACTAAAACTAAAAAAATCGAAATTTTGATACCAATAGATGCATCCAAAGAATCAAATTCTTAAGCTGATTTTAAATATATAAGTTTCATCAAGTTTAGTGGTACCATTTAAAAGTTACGAGCCTGAGAAAATTTCTCTAATTAAAAAAAAGGGTGAAACACCCCCTAAGTAACAGAATCTTAATAAAAATCACACCATCAGATTCGACGTATTCGAGAACCCTATTGTAAGGTTTTAAGCTCTTATATTCAAAATTTGGAATTCTGTCTTTTTTGCCAGAAGAAAGTTCACGGATGCGTGTTTATTTATTGTTTTTTTTTCCTGGGGTGATCGTATCGACCCAATGGTTCTAAAATATCGTAAGAGGGCTCATTCAAAGGGAATTTAAAAGTTCTAATGCCCTTTTTAAGTGACAAAAAAATATTGAAGGTAACAAGGCCCCCTTCTACGCTAATTTTTTCCCCAAAGTCCCCAGATCGAAATTTTGAGATAGATGGACTTCATCTATTGGTAAACTCGTGATGGTAGCAGTAACGTTTGCTAATGCTTAGTTTTTTATCAATTCATCTTTAGATTCCATGGTGATATTGTCTTTCAAAGCCCTTTTTATTTTACTTGCAGTTTCGTTGTCTATTACGACTTTATTTTTGCATAGGTCGCAGCTCACAACACTTGGATATGATATGACTTATGATACTGTTTGAGCAATGCCAGAAAGACGGTGATATGATCTTTCAACGGGTAATGTGTTACCAGCAACGGTAGCAAGAAGTTGAACGTCGCCCTTCGAAACTAAAAAATAGAGTTTTTGATACCAATAGATACATCAAAAGAATCAGAATTTTATGCTAGTTTCAAATACATAAGTTTCATCTAATCTAACCCATCAAAAGTTACGCGCGTGAAAATTTGGCTTAATTTCGAAAAAAGGAGGAAACTACTCTTAAAAGTCATAGAACTTTAGTGGAGGATCACACCATCAGATTCAGTGAATCAGAGAACCCTACAATAGAAGTTTCAACAAAATTCAAACTTTAGCGTAAAGAGTGTGCTATTGAATAGGGGGGGCGAACTCCCTAAGATACGTAATAAAAACATAGGAATGTAGAAGTTCGTCACGTAAGTTACGTCAGAACAAAATTTCGAGAAAGCCATTTAGCACAAAAAAGTAAAATTGATATTCAATTTTCGTTTATTTATTCATGTACGGTGAGCCAAAATCAAAGCTGCATTAATTCAAAACCATTCAAAAATTAAATGATAAAAAAAAAGTTTTTTTAGCTAAAAGTAAGGAGCGATATTAAAACTTAAAACGAACAGAAATTATTCCTTATATGAAAGGGCAGTCCCCTCCTCAACGCTTCGCTGTTTACGCTAAAAATTGACTGTCTCACAACTTGTTTTTTAAAACAATAAAAAAACTCTAGCGTAAAGAGTGAGGCGTTGAGTGGAGGACCGCCTCTTTCATATACGGAATAATTTCTGTTCGTTTTAAGTTTTAATGTCGCTCCTTACTTTCACCTTATTTTACTGTCAATTTGGAGAAGATCATCAGGGATAATATACCGTTTCTTGAAATGCGGATTGAGGTATGTGGCAATCGTGACGAATGTGATCTGAACAAGGCTTATAAGCCTAGAAAAAACCTGTAAGAGGTTCTCAGCAACATTTGAAAGTTGCTGAGCCAACCTTATTAAACGCAGTTTGAATACAGGCTATGTCAACTTTAGGATACAGCTGTACATGCCGTGTATCAGCATATATGAGTCAACGGACTGAATTCATTTTTCTTCTCCTTGGAATTTGCGAAACAAATATCTATTTTGGATCTTTTCTGCTGGATGTTCACCGGTAGATACTAGAAAAAGCCGAAGTAATAACATTTTCGATATTCGATACATCTATGTCTAATATCGTCCAACACTAGTTCTTTAAAAACAGAAATTACTATTAAAAAGGCACTAGCCCTTTGAATTTCCAATCGACTGAGCTCTTTTTCAAGTTTCTACGACAAAGATTTCAATAAAAAACCTTATATACCCCCAGGGCATAAATTATAACCCTTGCCCTGAAGACTGTGGAGGGGGGGGGGAGTGTCCTGCTCAAAGCTATAATTTCTTGAACTTTAAACTGCGTGGAAAAAAATGACTATCTCAAAATTTTGATTGGAAATGTTTGGGGAAATGATGGACGTGGAAAGGGTGTTAGTTGCTTTCCAATCACTTTGGACTATTGAAAAGGGCACTAGAAGTTTCAATTTCCAAACGAATGAGCCCTTTTTGAAGTTTTTACGACAGTGCGTTCTACAGAAACCTTATATGCCCCAGTGCAGAACTTACAACCCTTTCCTTGAGGGCTGTGGTGGAGAGTCATCCACTATTCTAGTGGTAAATCAATAACGCTGAACAAAATGGGCTGGACAAAAAACATTATATGGCCCATGCCCATGACTATCTGGATATGGAACCATCTTACCCCCCCCAATAAAAATTCTGGAGCTACTCTCCTGTTAAGTGTGCAACTCGCTGAGTGACATGAGTGGCAAATTTTAAATCTACTTTTTGATGGTATCAATATGGTATCAATGGTATCAATGGTATCAATATGGTATCAATATGGTATTGATGGTATCAATAAAATTCCTTCAACAGAAATGAATAATCTGGTTTTGTCAATCTTGTTTTGGCAACATTACTGAGAATCGACAATAACCGTATAAGAATAGAAAAATAAAAAACATTCTCTAGAAATAATAAATAAACAGGCTATTTAAACTTATTGTAAGAGACGAGTGGCTTCATGACAGCATAATAACCCAAGGAACTGATTGGGAAAGGCAGCAAGTATCCCTTAATTTCGAAATAATTTGGTGTATATCTTCAAGAAATTGAAGAAAACACTAAATTTTCATGAAGTGGCTAATGGCAGGGAGACGGGTTTTGATTGATCAAAAGTTTGATCTCGATTAAAGAAATGCTTTTCCAAAATATTGTACTTAGCAACTAAGCCTCTCAGAGTTGTAAATGAGTTAAATAGTAAGAAAAAAAAATCGCTGTTAAACCTCATATTTTGTTATACGGTACTTTATTTTATATAAAATGATTCTTTAGCCGCATATATCTGGCAAATAGTAGTAAGGGTGTACACAGTTCTAAACTTACATGAAAACTTACATTGAATTGCGCAAGAAAAACCCATGCCTGAGACATTAAACTTACGCGTGAACATTTTAAAAGTTGGCACACTATAATGCTTGTTATGAAACTAAAGACAAGGTTTTAAGAAATTTCACAATTTTTTTTTTTAAGTTGGCAAGATATAATATGGTCTAACATGTTTTGAGAGTATGGTCGTAATTATATAACTTGAGCAGACAGGTTTTTTTTGTTGTTGTTGATAAGAATTTCATAAGAATGTACGTCATGAGTTCACGTGCACATTTTTATTTAAAGCTGGTATGGTATAAAGTAGTCAAACATGTTTTGGGGAGTATGCATGAAATTATGTAACTCAACCATAGTGTTTTTCGAGTCAACATCCGTTTTTATTCGTCCTTGAAATTCAGTATAAAATTTTTTAATTTCTATTATGTTTTAACATATCGAACATAGTACACTGAATTTTATTGACTTTGAAACAATGGATATTTCTATTTTCAACGTGAGTATTGTTTACTGAATTTCTTAATTTATTTCCAGATAAATGGTATTTTACCAGTAAATTCAAATTTCAGGGGGACTTAGCACCCCTCCCCTTCCAACAATACAAACCCTAAAATATGACGAGTATACTCGCTAGAAAAAGCAAAGCACGCTTTTTTTCTATTATGTAAAACAAAAACCCCCTCCTCCATTGCTTTTTTACGAGCATAATTCTGTAGTTTTACTTATCCCGTTCAAAATGTTCCTTTTCCAAATTGTGTATTTAAGATATTTCGTCTTTTTCCGGTCTAAAACCGCATGTGTTTATAATTAGTGAAAAGGGTCCTTTTGGAGCGAAACTTCACATGTCTTATCGCAAAGATTAATGCAACATGTCTTTGTGATTCAACACACATTCACAAATAGATTGTTTTTCGGGCAAATTAGAGGAGATATATTTGATGAATGCAAATGGAGTTTCATAGATGATTAAGAGGCTTTTATAAAAATATAAGACGGGGGAGTATTTCTAAAACCATCGTTGCAAGGTGAAAAAACAAACTATTTCGTCGCATGGAAAGTAAGGGAGAGGGAGAGGGAAATTCTTTGTGCAGACTAATTTTTTGAAATCCCCCTCCCCGCCCCAAAATCAAAATTTTCAAAAATTTTACTTTAGAAGCTTTATTATTTATTTCAAGAGCGCTAAGACATAGACTCCTACAAATATCAGAATCAACTTTATAGGCCAAATTATGTTATGGCAAGATGTTTTTGAAAACCCCTTCCCCCCAAACTCAAAATTATTCAAAATTTTACTTTAGAAGCTTTTTTAATTATTTCTAAAGCGCTAAGACATAGACTCTTACAAATATCAGAATCAACTTTATAGGCCAAATTATTTTATGGCAAGATGTTTTTAAAACCCCCTTCCCCAAAACTCAAAATTATTCAAAATTTTACTTTAGAAGCTTTTTTAATTATTTCTAAAGCGCTAAGACATAGACTCCTACAAATATCAGAATCAACTTTATAGGCCAAATTATTTTATGACAAGATGTTTTTTGAAATCCCCCTTCCCCCCAAACTCAAAATTTTCCAGAATTTTACTTTAGAAGCTTTTTTAATTATTTCTAAAGCGCTAAGACATAGAGTCCTATAAATATCAGAATCAACCTTATAAATAGCCATGACTACCTCAGATGGTTTTGTGGTGCAGTGAGTTATTACTAGTAGTAGTATTTTCATGTTTTTTGCATGCCATTCACACTATACCTAAAATGCATTCAGATATTTTGTTGATAAAACATAGCCGTGACTAGCTCAGATGGTTTTGCGGTGCAGTGAGTTGTTACTAGTAGTGGTATTTTTGTGTTTTTTGCAAGCCATTCATACTATATATTAAATGCATTCAGATATTTCCTTGGTAAAAAATAGCCATGACTACCTCAGATGGTTTTGTGGTGCAGTGAGTTATTACTAATAGTAGTATTTTCATGTTTTTTGCATGCCATTCATACTATACCTTAAATGCATTCAGATATTTTGTTGATAAAACATAGCCGTGACTACCTCAGATGGTTTTGCGGTACAGTGACTTGTTACTAGTAGTAGTATTTTCATGTTTTTTGCATGTCATTCATATTATACTTTAAATGCATTCAGACATTTTGTTGATAAAACATAGCCGTGACTAGCTCGGATGGTTTTGCGGTGCTGTGAGTTGTTACTAGTGGTGGTATTTTCGTGTTTTTTTTTGCAAGCCATTCATACTACACCTTAAATGCATTCAGATATTTTCTTGATAAAACATAGCCGTGACTACATCAGATGGTTTTGCGGTGCAGTGAGTTGTTACTAGTAGTAGTACTTTCGTGTGTTTTGCAAGCCATTCATACTAGACCTTAAATGCATTCAGATATTTCCTTGATAAGAAATAGTCGTGACTACAATAGATGGTTTTGTAGTGCAGTGAGTTGTTACTAGTAGTAGTGTTTTCGTGTTTTTTGCAAGCCATTCATACTATATCTTAAATGCATTCAGATATTTCCTTGATAAAAAATAGCCATGACTACCTCATATGGTTTTGTGGTGCAGTGAGTTATTACTAGCAGTAGTATTTTCATGTTTTTTGCATGCCATTCATACTATACCTTAAATGCATTCAGATATTTTGTTGATAAAACATAGCCGTGACTAGCTCAGATGGTTTTGCGGTGCAGTGAGTTGTTACTAGTAGTGGTATTTTCGTGTTTTTTGCAAGCCATTCATACTATACCTTAAATGCATTCAGATATTACCTTGATAAAACATAGCCATGACTACATCAGATGGTTTTGTAGTGCAGTGAGTTGTTACTAGTAGTAGTAATTTCGTGTTTTTTGCAAGCCATTTATACTATACCTTAAATGCATTCAGATATTTTTTTGATAAAACATAGCCGTGACTACAACGGATGGTTTTGCGGTGCAGTGAGTTGTGACTAGTAGTAGTATTTTCATGTTTTTTGCATGCAATTCATACTATACTTTAAATGCATTCAGATATTTTGTTGATAAAACATAGCCTTGACTAGCTCAGATGGTTTTGCGGTGCTGTGAGTTGTTACTAGTAGTGGTATTTTCGTGTTTTTTTTTTTTTTTTTGCATGTCATTCATACTACACCTTAAATGCATTCAGATATTTTCTTGATAAAACATAGCCGTGACTACATCAGATGGTTTTGCGGTGCAGTAAATTGTTACTAGTAGTAGTACTTTCGTGTTTTTTGCAAGCCATTAATGCTAGACCTTAAATGCATTCAGATATTTCCTTGATAAAAAATAGCCGCGACTACAACAGATGGTTTTGTAGTGCAATGAGTTGTTACTAGTAGTAGTGTTTTCGTGTTTTTTGCAAGCCATTCATACTATATATTACATGCATTCAGATATTTCCTTGATAAAAAATAGCCATGACTACCTCAGATGGTTTTATGGTGCACTGAGTTGTTACTAGTAGTAGTGTTTTCGTGTTTTTTGCATGCCATTCATACTATACCTTAAATGCATTCAGATATTTTGTTGATAAAACATAGCCGTGACTAGCTCAGATGGTTTTGCGGTGCAGTGAGTTGTTACTAGTAGTGGTATTTTCGTGTTTTTTGCAAGCCATTCATAATATACCTTAAATGTATTCAGATTTTTACTTGATAAAAAATAGCCGTGACTACCTCAGATGTTTTTGCAGTGCATTGAGTTGTTACTAGTAGTAGTACTTTCGTTTTTTTTGTAAGTCATTCATACTATACCTTAAATGCACTCAGATATTTCCTTGATAAAAAATAGCCGTGACTACAAGAGATGGTTTTGTAGTGCAGTGAGTTGTTACTAGTAGTAGTGTTTTCGTGTTTTTTGCATGCCCTTCATACTATATCTTAAATGCATTCAGATATTTCCTTGATAAAAAATAGTCATGACTACGTCAGATGGTTTTGTGGTGCATTGAGTTATTACTAGTAGTCATATTTTCATGTTTTTTTGCATGCCATTCATACTATACCTTAAATGCATTCAGATATTTTGTTGATAAAACACAGCCGTGACTACAACAGATGGTTTTGCGGTGCAGTGAGTTGTTACTAGTAGTGGTATATTCGTGTCTTTTGCAAGCCATTCATGCTATACCTTAAATTCATTCAGATATTTCCTTGATAAAACATAGCCGTGACTACATCAGATGGTTTTGTAGTGCAGTGAGTTGTTACTAGTGGTAATACTTTCGTGTTTTTTGCAAGCCATTCATACTAAACCTTAAGTGCATTCAGATATTTCCTTGATAAAAAATAGCCATGACTACAACAAAAGGTTTTGTAGTGCAGTGAGTTGTTACTAGTAGTAGTGTTTTCGTGTTTTTTGCATGCCATTCATACTATATCTTAAATACATTCAGATATTTCCTTGATAAAAAATAGCCATGACTACCTCAGATGGTCTTGTGGTGCAGTGAGTTATTACTAGTAGTAGTATTTTCATGTTTTTTGCATGCCATTCATACTATACCTTAAATGCATTCAGATATTATTTTGATAAAACATAGCCGTGACTACAACAGATGGTTTTGCGGTGCCTTGTGTTGTTACTAGTAGTAGTGTTTTCGTGTTTTTTGCATGACCTTCATACTATATCTTAAATACATTCAGATATTTTCTTGATAAGAAATAGTCATGACTACCTCAGATGGTTTTGTGGTGCGTTATTACTAGTAGTAGTATTTTCATGTTTTTTGCATGCCATTCAGAGTATACCTTAAATGCATTCAGATATTTTGTTGATAAAACATAGCCGTGACTATAACAGATGATTTTGCGGTGCAGTGAGTTGTTACTAGTAGTGGTATTTTCTTGTTTTTTGCAAGCCATTCATACTATATCTTAAATACATTCAGATATTTCCTTGATAAGAAATAGCCATGACTACTTCAGATGGTTTTGTGGTGCAGTGAGTTATTACTAGTAGTAGTATTTTCATGTTTTTTGCCTGCTATTCATAATATACCTTAAATGCATTCAGATATTTTGTTGATAAAACATAGCCGTGACTACCTCAGATGGTTTTGCGGTGCAGTGAGTTGTTACTAGTAGTAGTATTTTCATATTTTTGCATGCCATTCATACTATACTTTAAATGCATTCAGATATTTTCTTGATAAAACATAGCGTGACTACATCAGATGGTTTTGCGGTGCTGTGAGTTGTTACTAGTAGTGGTATTTTCATGTTTTTGTTGCATGCCATTCATACTACACCTTAAATGCATTCAGATATTTTCTTGATAAAACATAGCGTGACTACATCAGATGGTTTTTCGGTGCAGTGAGTTGTTACTAGTAGTAGTACTTTCGTGTTTTTTGCAAGCCATTCATACTAGACCTTAAATGCATACAGATATTTCCTTGATAAAAAAATAGCCGTGACTACAACAGATGGTTTTGTAGTGCAGTGAGTTGTTACTAGTAGTAGTGTTTTAGTGTTTTTTGCAAGCCATTCATACTATATCTTAAATGCATTCAGATATTTCCTTGATAAAAAATAGCCATGACTACCTCAGATGGTTTTGTGGTGCAGTGAGTTATTAGTACTAGTAGTATTTTCATGTTTTTTGCATGCCATTCATACTATACCTTAAATGCATTCAGATATTTTGTTGATAAGACATAGCCGTGACTAGCTCAGATGGTTTTGCGGTGCAGTGAGTTGTTACTAGTAGTGGTATTTTTATGTTTTTTGCAAGCTATTCATACTATACCTTTAATGCATTCAGATATTTCCTTGATAAAACATAGCCGTGACTACATCAGATGGTTTTGTAGTGCATTGAGTTGTTACTAGTAGTAGTACTTTCGTGGTTTTTGCAAGCCATTCATACTAGACCTTAAATGCATTCAGATATTTCCTTGATAAAAAAATAGCCGTGACTGCAACAGATGGTTTTGTAGTGCAGTGAGTTGTTACTAGTTTTAGTGTTTTCGTGTTTTTTGCATGCCCTTCATACTATATCTTAAATGCATTCAGATATTTCCTTGATAAAAAATAGTCATGACTACCTCAGATGGTTTTGTGGTGCAGTGAGTTATTACTAGTAGTAGTATTTTCATGTTTTTTGCATGCCATTCATACTATACCTTAAATGCATTCAGATATTATGTTGATAAAACATAGCCGTGACTACAACGGATGGTTTTGCGGTGCCGTGAGTTGTTACTAGTAGTAGTGTTTTCGTGTTTTTTGCATGACCTTCATACTATATCTTAAATACATTCAGATATTTTCTTGATAAGAAATAGTCATGACTACCTCAGATGGTTTTGTGGTGCGTTATTACTAGTAGTAGTATTTTCATGTTTTTTGCATGCCATTCAGAGTATACCTTAAATGCATTCAGATATTTTGTTGATAAAACATAGCCGTGACTATAACAGATGATTTTGCGGTGCAGTGAGTTGTTACTAGTAGTGGTATTTTCGTGTTTTTTGCAAGCCATTCATACTATATCTTAAATACATTCAGATATTTCCTTGATAAGAAATAGCCATGACTACTTCAGATGGTTTTGTGGTGCAGTGAGTTATTACTAGTAGTAGTATTTTCATGTTTGTTGCTTGCTATTCATACTATACCTTAAATGCATTCAGATATTTTGTTGATAAAACATAGCCGTGACTACCTCAGATGGTTTTGCGGTGCTGTGAGTTGTTACTAGTAGTAGTATTTTCATATTTTTGCATGCCATTCATACTATACTTTAAATGCATTCAGCTATTTTGTCGATAAAACATAGCCGTGACTAGCTCAGATGGTTTTGCGGTGCTGTGAGTTGTTACTAGTAGTGGTATTTTCATGTTTTTGTTGCATGCAATTCATACTACACCTTAAATGCATTCAGATATTTTCTTGATAAAACATAGCGTGACTACATCAGATGGTTTTTCGGTGCAGTGAGTTGTTACTAGTAGTAGTACTTTCGTGTTTTTTGCAAGCCATTCATACTAGACCTTAAATGCATACAGATATTTCCTTGATAAAAAAATAGCCGTGACTACAACAGATGGTTTTGTAGTGCAGTGAGTTGTTACTAGTAGTAGTGTTTTAGTGTTTTTTGCAAGCCATTCATACTATATCTTAAATGCATTCAGATATTTCCTTGATAAAAAATAGCCATGACTACCTCAGATGGTTTTGTGGTGCAGTGATTTATTAGTAGTAGTAGTATTTTCATGTTTTTTGCATGCTATTCATACTATACCTTAAATGCATTCAGATAATTTGTTGATAAAACATAGCCGTGACTAGCTCAGATGGTTTTGCGGTGCAGTGAGTTATTACTAGTAGTGGTATTTTCGTGATATTTGCAAGCCATTCATACTATACCTTTAATGCATTAAGATATTTCCTTGATAAAACATAGCCGTGACTACATCAGATGGTTTTGTAGTGCATTGAGTTGTTACTAGTAGTAGTATTTTCGTGTTTTTTGCAAGCCATTCATACTAGACCTTAAATGCATTCAGATATTTCCTTGATAAAAAAATAGCCGTGACTGCAACAGATGGTTTTGTAGTGCAGTGAGTTGTTACTAGTTTTAGTGTTTTCGTGTTTTTTGCATGCCCTTCATACTATATCTTAAATGCATTCAGATATTTCCTTGATAAAAAATAGTCATGACTACCTCAGATGGTTTTGTGGTGCAGTGAGTTATTACTAGTAGTAGTATTTTCATGTTTTTTGCATGCCATTCATACTATACCTTAAATGCATTCAGATATTATGTTGATAAAACATAGCCGTGACCACAACAGATGGTTTTGCGGTGCCGTGAGTTGTTACTAGTAGTAGTGTTTTCGTGTTTTTTGCATGACCTTCATACTATATCTTAAATACATTCAGATATTTTCTTGATAAGAAATAGTCATGACTACCTCAGATGGTTTTGTGGTGCGTTATTACTAGTAGTAGTATTTTCATGTTTTTTGCATGCCATTCAGACTATACCTTAAATGCATTCAGATATTATTTTGATAAAACATAGCCGTGACTACAACAGATGATTTTGCGGTGCAGTGAGTTGTTACTAGTAGTGGTATTTTCGTGTTTTTTGCAAGCCATTCATACTATATCTTAAATACATTCAGATATTTCCTTGATAAGAAATAGCCATGACTACTTCAGATGGTTTTGTGGTGCAGTGAGTTATTACTAGTAGTAGTATTTTCATGTTTGTTGCTTGCTATTCATACTATACCTTAAATGCATTCAGATATTTTGTTGATAAAACATAGCCGTGACTACCTCAGATGGTTTTGCGGTGCAGTGAGTTGTTACTAGTAGTAGTATTTTCATATTTTTGCATGCCATTCATACTATACTTTAAATGCATTCAGCTATTTTGTCGATAAAACATAGCCGTGACTAGCTCAGATGGTTTTGCGGTGCTGTGAGTTGTTACTAGTAGTGGTATTTTCATGTTTTTGTTGCATGCCATTCATACTACACCTTAAATGCATTCAGATATTTTCTTGATAAAACATAGCGGGACTACATCAGATGGTTTTGCGGTGCAGTGAGTTGTTACTAGTAGTAGTACTTTCGTGTTTTTTGCAAGCCATTCATACTAGACCTTAAATGCATACAGATATTTCCTTGATAAAAAAATAGCCGTGACTACAACAGATGGTTTTGTAGTGCAGTGAGTTGTTACTAGTAGTAGTGTTTTAGTCGTTTTTGTAAGCCATTCATACTATATCTTAAATGCATTCAGATATTTCCTTGATAAAAAATAGCCATGACTACCTCAGATGGTTTTGTGGTGCAGTGAGTTATTACTATTAGTAGTATTTTCATGTTTTTTGCATGCCATTCATACTATACCTTAAATGCATTCAGATATTTTGTTGATAAGACATAGCCGTGACTAGCTCAGATGGTTTTGCGGTGCAGTGAGTTGTTACTAGTAGTGGTATTTTTGTGTTTTTTGCAAGCCATTCATACTATACCTTTAATGCATTAAGATATTTACTTGATAAAACATAGCCGTGACTACATCAGATGGTTTTGTAGTGCATTGAGTTGTTACTAGTAGTAGTACTTTCGTGGTTTTTGCAAGCCATTCATACTAGACCTTAAATGCATTCAGATATTTCCTTGATAAAAAAATAGCCGTGACTGCAAATTATGGTTTTGTAGTGCAGTGAGTTGTTACTAGTTTTAGTGTTTTCGTGTTTTTTGCATGCCCTTCATACTATATCTTAAATGCATTCAGATATTTCCTTGATAAAAAATAGTCATGACTACCTCAGATGGTTTTGTGGTGCAGTGAGTTATTACTAGTAGTAGTATTTTCATGTTTTTTTCATGCCATTCATACAATACCTTAAATGCATTCAGATATTTTGTTGATAAAATATAGCCATGACTACAACAGAGGGTTTTGCGGTGCAGTGATTTGTTACTAGTAGTGGTATTTTCGTGTTTTTTGCAAGCCATTCATACTATACCTTAAATGCATTCAGATATTTCCTTGATAAAACATAGCCGTGACTACATCAGATGGTTTTGTAATGCAGTGAGTTGTTACTAGTAGTAGTACTTTCGTGTTTTTTGCAAGTCATTCATACTAGACCTTAAATGCATTCAGATATTTCCTTGATAAAAAAATAGCCGTGACTACAACAGATGGTTTTGTGGTGCAGTGAGTTATTACTAGTAGTAGTATTTTCAAGTTTTTTGCATGCCATTCATACTATACCTTGAATGCATTCAGATATTTTGTTGATAAAACATAGCCGTGACTACAACAGATGGTTTTGCATTTAAGGTATATTATGAATGGCATGCAAAAAAAAAAACAAAAATACTACTACTAGTAACAACTCACTGCACTACAAAACCATCTGTTGTAGTCACAGCTATGTTTTTTGCAAGTCATTCATACTATACTTTAAATGCATTCAGATATTTCCTTGATAAAACATAGCTTTGACTATCTCAGATGGTTTTGTAGTGCAGTAAGTTATTACTAGTAGTAGTATTTTCGTGTTTTTTTTTTGCATGCAATTCATACTATACCTTAAATGCATTCATATATTTCCTTGATAAAAAATAGCCGTGACTAAAACAGATGGTTTTGTAGTGCAGTGAGTTGTTACTAGTAGTAGTACTTTCGTGTTTTTTGCAAGCCATTCATACTATACCTTAAATGCATTCAGATATTTCCTTGATAAAAAATAGCCGTGACTACATCAGATGGTTTTGTGGTGCAGTGAATTATTACTAGTAGTAGTATTTTCATGTTTTTTGCATGCCATTCATACTACCCCTTAAATGCATTCAGATATTTTCTTGATAAAACATAGCCATGACTACCTCAGATGGTTTTGTGGTGCAGTGAGTTATTACTAGTAGTAGTATTTTCAGGTTTTTTGCATGCCATTCATACTATACTTTAAAAGCATTCAGATATTTTGTGGATAAAACATAGCCATGACTAGCTCAGATGGTTTTGCGGTGCTGTGAGTTGTTACTAGTAGTGGTATTTTCGTGTTTTTTTTTTTTTTTTGCAAGTCATTCATACTATACCTTAAATGCATTCAGAAATTTTCTTGATAAAACATAGCCGTGACTAAATCAGATGGTTTTGCGGTGCAGTGAGTTGTTACTAGTAGTAGTACTTTTGTGTTTTTTTCAAGCCATTAATACTAGACCTTAAATGCATTCAGATACTTCCTTGATAAAAAATAGCCGTGACTACAACAGATGGTTTTGTAGTGCAGTGAGTTGTTACTAGTAGTAGTGTTTTCGTGTTTTTTGCAAGCCATTCATACTATATCTTAAATGCATTCAGATATTTCCTTGATAAAAAATAGCCATGACTACCTCAGATGGTTTTGTGGTGCAGTGAGTTATTACTAGTAGTAGTATTTTCATGTTTTTGCATGCCATTCATACTATACCTTAAATGCATTCAGATATTTTGTTGATAAAACATAGCCGTGACTAGCTCAAATGGTTTTGCGGTGCAGTGAGTTGTTACTAGTAGTGGTATTTTCGTGTTTTTTACAAGCCATTCATACTATACCTTAAATGCATTCAGATATTTCCTTGATAAAACATAGCCGTGACTACATCAGATGGATTTGTAGTGCAGTGAGTTGTTACTAGTAGTAGTACTTTTGTGTTTTTTGCAAGCCATTCATACTAGATAAAAAATAGTCATGACTACCTCAGATGGTTTTGTTGTGCAGTAAGTTATTACTAGTAGTAGTATTTTCATGTTTCTTGCATGCCATTCATACTATACCTTAAATGCATTCAGATATTTTGTTGATAAAACATAGACGTGACTACAACAGATGGTTTTGCGGTGCAGTGAGTTGTTACTAGTAGTGGTATTTTCGTGTGTTTTGCAAGCCATTCATGCTATACCTTAAATTCATTCAGATATTTCCTTGATAAAACATAGCCGTGACTACATCAGATGGTTTTGTAGTGCAGTGAGTTGTTACTCGTAGTAGTACTTTTGTGTTTTTTGCCAGCCATTCATACTAGACCTTAAATGCATTCAGATATTTCCTTGATAAAAAATAGCCGTGACTACAACAAATGGTTTTGTAGTGCAGTGAGTTGTTACTAGTAGTAGTGTTTTCGTGTTTTTGCAGGCCCTTCATACTATATCTTAAATGCATTCAGATGTTTCCCTGATAAAAAATAGTCACGACTACCTCAGATGGTTTTGTGGTGCAGTGAGTTATTACTAGTAGTAGTATTTTCATGTTTTTTGCATGCCATTCATACTATACCTTAAATGCATTCAGATATTTTGTTGATAAAACATAGCCGTGACTACAACATATGGTTTTGCGGTGCAGTGAGTTGTTACTAGTAGTGGTATTTTCATGTTTTTGCATGCCATTCATACTATACCTTAAATGAATTCAGATATTATGTTGATAAAACATAGCCGTGACTACAACAGATGGTTATGCGGTGCCGTGAGTTGTTACTAGTAGTGGTATTTTCGTGTTTTTTGCAAGCCATTCATACTATATCTTAAATGCATTCAGATATTTCCTTGATAAAAAATAACCATGACTACCTCAGATGGTTTTGTGGTGCAGTGAGTTATTACTAGTAGTAGTATTTTCATGTTTTTTGCATGCCATTCATACTATACCTTAAATGCATACAGATATTTTGTTGATAAAACATAGCCTTGACTAGCTCAGATGGTTTTGCGGTGCAGTGAGTGGTTACTAGTAGTGGTATTTTCGTGTTTTTTGCAAGCCATTCATATTATACATTAAATGCATTCAGATATTTCCTTGATAAAACATAGCCGTGACTAAATCAGATAGTTTTTTAGTGCAGTGATTTGTTACTAGTAGTAGTACTTTCGTGTTTTTTGCAAGCCAATCATACTAGACCTTAAATGCATTCAGATATTTTCTTGATAAAAAATAGTCATGACTACCTCAGATGGTTTTGTGGTGCATTGAGTTATTACTAGTAGTAGTATTTTCATGTTTTTTGCATGCCATTCATACTATACCTTAAATGCATTCAGATATTTTGTTGATAAAACATGGCCATGACTACCTCAGATGGTTTTGCGGTGCAGTGAATTGTTACTAGTAGTGGTATTTTCGTGTTTTTTGCAAGCCATTCATACTACATCTTAAATGCATTCAGATATTTCCTTGATAAAAATAGCCACGACTACCTCAGATGGTTTTGTGGTGCAGTGAGTTATTACTAGTAGTAGTATTTTCATGTTTTTTGCATGCCATTCATACTATACCTTAAATGCATTCAGATATTTTGTTGATAAAACATGGCCATGACTACCTCAGATGGTTTTGCGGTGCAGTGAGTTGTTACTAGTAGTAGTATTTCATGTTTTTTGCATGCCATTCATACTATGCTTTAAATGTATTCAGATATTTTGTTGATAAAACATAGCCGTGACTAGCTCAGATTGTTTTGCGGTGCTGTGAGTCGTTACTAGTAGTGTTATTTTCGTGTTTTTTTTTGCATGCCATTCATACTACACCTTAAATGCATTAAGATATTTTCTTGATAATACATAGCCGTGACTACCTCAGATGGTTTTGCGGTGCAGTGAGTTGTTACTATTAGTAGTATTTTCATGTTTTTTGCTTGCCATTCATACTATACATTAAATGCATTCAGATATTTTGTTGATAAAACATAGCCGTGACTAGCTCAGATGGTTTTGCGGTGCTGTGAGTTGTTACTAGTAGTGGTATTTTCGTGTTTTTTTTTTGCATGTCATTCATACTACACCTTAAATGCATTAAGATATTTTCTTGATAATACATAGCCGTGACTACATCAGATGGTTTTGCGGTGCAGTGAGTTGTTACTATTAGTAGTATTTTCATGTTTTTTGCAAGCCATTCATACTATACCTTAAATGCATTCAGATATTTTGTTGATAAAACATAGCCGTGACTAGCTCAGATGGTTTTGCGGTGCAGTGAGTTGTTACTAGTTGTAGTATTTTCATGTTTTTTGCAAGCCATTAATACTATATCTTAAATGCATTCAGATATTTCCTTGATAAAAAATAGCCATGACTACCTCAGATGGTTTTGTGGTGCAGTGAGTTATTACTAGCAGTAGTATTTTCATGTTTTTTTCATGACATTCATACTATACCTTAAATGCATTCAGATATTTTGTTGATAAAACATAGACGTGACTAGCTCAGATGGTTTTGCGGTGCAGTGAGTTGTTACTAGTAGTGGTATTTTCGTGTTTTTTGCAAGCCATTCATACTATATCTTAAATGCATTCACATATTTCCTTGATAAAACATAGCCGTGACTACATCAGATGGTTTTGTATTGCAGTGAGCTGTTACTAGTAGTAGTACTTTCGTGTTTTTTGCATGCTATTCATACTAGACCTTAAATGCATTCAGATATTTCCTTGATAAAAAAATAGCCGTGACTACAACAGATGGTTTTGTAGTGCAGTGAGTTGTTTCTAGTAGTAGTGTTTTCGGGTTTTTTGCATGCCCTTCATACTATACCTTAAATGCATTCAGATATTTCCTTGATAAAAAATAGTCATGACTACCTCAGGTGTTTTGTGGTGCAGTGAGTTATTACTAGTAGTAGTATTTTCATGTTTTTGCATGCCATTCATACTATACCTTAAATGCATTCAGATATTTTGTTGATAAAACATAGACGTGACTACAACAGATGGTTTTGCGGTGCCGTGAGATGTTACTAGTAGTGGTATTTTCGTGTGTTTTGCAAGCCATTCATGCTATACCTTAAATTCATTCAGATATTTCCTTGATAAAACATAGCCGTGACTACATCAGATGGTTTTGTAGTGCAGTGAGTTGTTACTCGTAGTAGTACTTTCGTGTTTTTTGCAAGCCATTCATACTAGACCTTAAATGCATTCAGATATTTCCTTGATAAAAAATAGCCGTGACTAGACTACAACAGATGGTTTAGTAGTGCAGTGAGTTGTTACTAGTAGTAGTGTTTTCATGTTTTTTGCATGCCATTCATACTATACCTTAAATGCATTCAGATATTATGTTGATAAAACATAGCCATGACTACAACAGATGGTTTTGCGGTGCAGTGAGTTGTTACTAGTAGTGGTATTTTCGTGTTTTTTTGCAAGCCATTCATACTATATCTTAAATGCATTCAGATATTTCCTTGATAAAAAATAGCCATGACTACCTCAGATGGTTTTGTGGTGCAGTGAGTTATTACTAATAGTAGTATTTTCATGTTTTTTACTTGCCATTCATACTATACATTAAATGCATTCAGATATTTTGTTGATAAAACATAGCCGTGACTACAACAGATGGTTTTTCAGTTCCGTGAGATGTTACTAGTAGTGGTATTTTCGTGTTTTTTTGCAAGCCATTCATACTATATCTTAAATGCATTAAGATATTTTCTTGATAAAAAATAGCCATGACTACCTCAGATGGTTTTGTGGTGCAGTGAGTTATTACTAGTAGTAGTATTTTCATGTTTTTGCATGCCATTCATACTATACCTTAAATGCATTCAGATATTATGTTGATAAAACATAGCCGTGACTACAACAGATGGTTTTGCGGTTCCTAATGCTGTAGTATGATATACTCAGATAGTGGTGCAGTGAGTTATTACTAGTAGTAGTATTTTCATGTTTTTGCAAGCCATTCGTACTATATCTTAAATGCATTCAGATATTTCCTTGATAAAAAATAGCCATGACTACCACAGATGGTTTTGTGGTGCAGTGAGTTATTACTAGTAGTAGTATTTTCATGTTTTTTGCATGCCATTCATACTATACCTTAAATGCATTCAGATATTTTGTTTATAAAACATAGCCGTGACTAGCTCAGATGGTTTTGCGGTGCAGTGAGTTGTTACTAGTAGTGGTATTTTTGTGTTTTTTGCAAGCCATTCATACTATATCTTAAATGCATTCAGATATTTCCTTGTTAAAAAATAGCCATGACTACCTCAGATGGTTTTGTGGTGCAGTGAGTTATTACTAGTAGTAGTATTTTCAAGTTTATTGCATGCCATTCATACTATGCCTTAAATGCATTCAGATATTTTGTTGATAAAACATAGCCGTGACTACCTCAGATGGTTTTGCGGTGCAGTGACTTGTTACTAGTAGTAGTATTTTCATGTTTTTTGCATGCCATTCATACTATACTTTAAATGCATTCAGATATTTTCTTGATAAAACATAACCGTGACTACATCAGATGGTTTTGCTATGCAGTGAGTTGTTACTAGTAGTAGTACTTTTGTGTTTTTTGCAAGCCATTCATACTAGACCTTAAATGCATTCAGATATTTCCTTGATAAAAAATAGCCGTGACTACAACAGATGGTTTTGTAGTGCAGTGAGTTGTTACTAGTAGTAGTGTTTTCGTGTTTTTTGCAAGCCATTCATACTATATCTTAAATGCATTCAGATATTTCCTTGATAAAAAACAGCCATGACCACCTCAGAATGTGTTGTGGTGCAGTGAGTTATTACTAGCAGTAGTATTTTCATGTTTTTTGCATGCCATTCATACTATACCTTAAATGCATTCAGATATTTTGTTGATAAAACATAGCCGTGACTAGCTCAGATGGTTTTGCGGTGCAGTGAGTTATTACTAGTAGTGGTATTTTCGTGTTTTTGCAAGCCATTCATACTATACCTTAAATGCATTAAGATATTTCCTTGATAAAACATAGCCGTGACTACATCAGATGGTTTTGTAGTGCAATGAGTTGTTACTAGTAGTAGTACTTTTGTGTTTTTTGCAAGCCATTCATACTATACCTTAAATGCATTCAGACATTTTGTTGATAAAACATAGCCGTGACTAGCTCAGATGGTTTTGCGGTGCAGTGAGTTTTTACTAGTAGTGGTATTTTCGTGTTTTTTGCAAGCTATTCATACTATACCTTTAATGCATTAAGATATTTCCTTGATAAAACATAGCCGTGACTACATCAGATGGTTTTGTAGTGCAGTGAGCTGTTACTAGTAGTAGTGTTTTCTTGTTTTTTGCATGCCCTTCATACTATATCTTAAATGCATTCAGATATTTCCTTGATAAAAAATAGTCATGACTACCTCAGATGGTTTTTTGGTGCAGTGAGTTATTACTAGTAGTAGTATTTTCATGTTTTTGCATGCCATTCATACTATACCTTAAATGCACTCAGATATTTTGTAGATAAAACATAACCTTGACTAGCTCAGATGGTTTTGCGGTGCAGTGAGTTGTTACTAATAGTAGTACTTTCGTGTTTTTTGCAAGCCATTCATACTAGACCTTAAATGCATTCAGATATTTTGTTGATAAAACATAGCCGTGACTAGCTCAGATGGTTTTGCGGTGCAGTGAGTTGTTACTAGTAGTAGTATTTTCGTGTTTTTTGCAAGCCATTCATACTAGACCTTAAATGTATTCAGATTTTTTCTTGATAATACATAGCCGTGACTAGCTCAGATGGTTTTGCAGTGCAGTGAGTTGTTACTATTAGTAGTATTTTCATGTTTTTTGCTTGCCATTCATACTATACCTTAAATGAATTCAGATATTTTGTTGATAAAACATAGCCGTGACTAGCTCAGATGGTTTTGCGGTGCTGTGAGTTGTTACTAGTAGTGGTATTTTCGTGTTTTTTTTGCATGCCATTCATACTACACCTTAAATGCATTCAGATATTTCCTTGATAAAACATAGCCGTGACTCACTGCACCGCAAAACCATCTGAGCTAGTCAAGGCTATGTTTTATCAACAAAATATCTGAATGCATTTAAGGTATAGTATGAATGGCATGCAAAAAACATGAAAATACTACTACTAGTAATAACTCACTGCACCGCAAAACCATCTGATGTAGTCACGGCTATGTTTTATCTTGATAAAACATATTTTCTTGATAAAACATAGCCGTGACTACATCAGACGGTTTTGTGGTGCAGTGAGTTATTACTAGTAGTAGTATTTTCATTTTTTTGCAAGCCATTCATACTATACCTTAAATGCATTCAGATATTTCCTTGATGAAAAAATAGCCGTGACTACAACAGATGGTTTTGTAGTGCAGTGAGTTGTTACTAGTAGTAGTGTTTTCGTGTTTTTTGCATGCCCTTCATACTATATCTTAAAAGCATTCAGATATTTCCTTGATAAAAAATAGTCATGACTACCTCAGATGGTTTTTTGGTGCAGTGAGTTATTACTAGTAGTTTTATTTTCATGTTTTTTTTATGCCATTCATACTATACCTTAAATGCATTCAGATATTTTGTTGATAAAACATAGCTGTGACTACAACAGATGGTTTTGCATTTAAGGTATAGTATGAATGGCATGCAAAAAAAACACGAAAATACTACTACTAGTAACAACTCACTGCACTACAAAACCATCTGTTGTAGTCACAGCTATGCTTTTTGCAAGTCATTCATACTATACCTTAAATGCATTCAGATATTTCCTTCATAAAACATAGCTGTGACTATCTCAGATGGTTTTGTAGTGCAGTGAGTTGTTACTAGTAGTAGTATTTTCGTGTTTTTTTTGCATGCCATTCATACTATACCTTATATGCATTCAGATTTTTCCTTGATAAAACATAGCCTTGACTACTTCAGATGGTTTTGTAGTGCAGTGAGTTGTTACTAGTAGTAGAACTCTCGTGTTTTTTTTTGCATGCCATTCATACTATACCTTAAATGCATTCAGATATTTCCTTCATAAAACATAGCTGTGACTATCTCAGATGGTTTTGTAGTGCAGTGGGTTGTTACTAGTAGTAGTATTTTCGTGTTTTTTTTGCATGCCATTCATACTATACCTTATATGCATTCAGATTTTTCCTTGATAAAACATAGCCTTGACTACTTCAGATGGTTTTGTAGTGCAGTGAGTTGTTACTAGTAGTAGAATTCTCGTGTTTTTTTTTGCAAGCCATTCATACTATACCTTAAATGCATTCAGATATTTCCTTGATAAAAAATAGCCGTGACTACAACAGATGGTTTTGTAGTGCAGTGAGTTGTTACTAGTAGTAGTGTTTTCGTGTTTTTTGCAAGCCATTCATACTATATCTTAAATGCATTCAGATATTTCCTTGATAAAAAATAGCCATGACTACCTCATATGGTTTTGTGGTGCAGTGAGTTATTACTAGTAGTAGTATTTTCATGTTTTTTGCATACCATTCATACTATACCTTAAATGCATTCAGATATTTTGTTGATAAAACATAGCCGTGACTAGCTAAGATGGTTTTGCGGTGCAGTGAGTTGTTACTAGTAGTGGTATTTTCGTGTTTTTTTGCATGCCATTCATACTATACCTTAAATTCATTCAGATATTTTCTTGATAAAACATAGCCGTGACTACATAAGATGGTTTTGCGGTGCAGTGAGTTGTTACTAGTAGTAGTACTTTCGTTTTTTTTGCAAGCCATTCATACTATACCTTAAATGCATTCAGATATTTCCTTGATAAAAAATAGCCGTGACTACAACAGATGGTTTTGTAGTGCAGTGAGTTGTTACTAGTAGTAGTGTTTTCGTGTTTTTTGCAAGCCATTCATACTATATCTTAAATGCATTCAGATATTTCCTTGATAAAAATAGCCATGACTACCTCAGATGGTTTTGTGGTGCAGTGAGTTATTACTAGTAGTAGTATTTTCATGTTTTTTGCATGCCATTCATACTATACCTTAAATGCATTCAGATATTTTCTTGATAAAACATAGCCGTGACTATATCAGATGGTTTTGCGGTGCAGTGATTTGTTACTAGTAGTAGTACTTTCGTGTTTTTTGAAAGCCATTCATACTAGACCTTAAATGCATTCAGATATTTCCTTGATAAAAAATAGCCGTGACTACAACAGATGGTTTTGTAGTGCAGTGAGTTGTTACTAGTAGTAGTGTTTTCGTGTTTTTTCAAAGCATTCATACTATATCTTAAATGCATTCAGATATTTCCTTGATAAAAAATAGCCATGACTACCTCAGATGGTTTTGTGCTGCAGTGAGTTATTACTAGTAGTAGTATTTTCATGTTTTTTGCATGCCATTCATACTATATCTTAAATGCATTCAGATATTTTGTTGATAAAACATAGCCGTGACTACCTCAGATGGTTTTGCAGTGCAGTGAGTTGTTACTAGTAGTAGTATTTTCATGTTTTTTGCATGCCATTCATACTATACCTTAAATGCATTCAGATATTTTGTTGATAAAACATAGCCGTGACTACCTCAGATGGTTTTGCAGTGCAGTGAGTTGTTACTAGTAGTAGTACTTTCGTGTTTTTTGCAAGCCATTCATACTAGACCTTAAATGCATTCAGATATTTCCTTGATAAAAAATAGCCGTGACTACAAGAGATGGTTTTGTAGTGCAGTGAGTTGTTACTAGTAGCAGTGTTTTCGTGTTTTTTGCATGCCATTCATACTATATCTTAAATGCATTCAGATATTTCCTTGATAAAAAATAGCCATGACTACCTCAGATAGTTTTGTGGTGCAGTGAGTTATTACTAGTAGTAGTATTTTCATGTTTTTTGCATGCCATTCATACTATACCTTAAATGCTTTCAGATATTTTGTTGATAAAACATAGCCGTGACTACAACAGATGGTTTTGTGGTGCCGTGAGTTGTTACCAGTAGTGGTATTTTCGTGTTTTTTGCAAGCCATTCATACTATATCTTAAATGCATTCAGATATTTCCTTGATAAAAAATAGCCATGACTACCACAGATGGTTTTGTGGTGCAGTGAGTTATTACTAGTAGTAGTATTTTCATGTTTTTGCATGCCATTCATACTATAACTTAAATGCATTCAGATATTTTGTTTATAAAACATAGCCGTGACTACCTCAGATGGTTTTGCGGTGCAGTGAGTTGTCACTAGTAGTGGTATTTTCGTGTTTTTTTTACAAGCAATTCATACTATACCTTAAATGCATTCAGATATTTTGTTGATAAAACATAGCCGTGACTACCTCAGATGGTTTTGCAGTGCAGTGAGTTGTTACTACTAGTGATATTTTCGTGTTTTTTTGCAAGCCATTCATACTATACCTTAAATGCATTCATTCTTACCCAACAAGATCTAAATAAAGTTTCGAGGCATGTCCTTTTTTAACAAGAAATAAATTGTGCTTTCACATTCATCTATTGAAGGGCCATAGACATTTGTTTCACACAAAGGAGCTCAGTGTTTTACTTGGCACTGATAATTTACCGGGTAGCACAGACCAATAGTGCGAACGAATTTTGGGGGCTTTCTACGGAATGTCAGAAAATGATCGTGACCTTATTCTAATAGCACCAAGCTGATTATATCTTTTATAAGACAAAATAAAACCTTAGCCCCCTTCCCCCCCCCTCCCCCACGATTTCAAGGCGCTGCTCTACCCATCCGGCTATGACGAGTTATTTGTAAGCTTATTATTGTTGCCACTTTATTAATAAGAAAAATAATGTTTTTCTTACGAATATATTTCAGAGGAATTTCCATTTTACATTGACCTAGTAACAGAGATTTACTTTCCATTTCATATTAATCTAGTAACATCATTCCTCGTCACCTTCAGTTTGCCATTAGAAACTGTGAAGAATTGAACAAGCTCCTGTCGGGGGTTACCATTGGCCAAGGAGACATTTTGCCCAACATTCAAGCAGTCCTTCTACCCAGGAAGACTGAAAAAAAGCGGCAAAGACTTAAGTGAATCTAACTTTGACCCTAACCCAAATTAACCAAGAGTTTTTTTAAGAACTACAAATTAATTGAATGACACTATAGCATGTGACCACGTGGGAAGGACAAAGCTGTAAAATTAATGAAACAGAATGTAAATAGGCAACCTTTCACATTTATCTAGTAACAAAGTTTAAGAATTTACTGGAAGCGATGGAGATATTTTCCTTAAAAATCGCTAAATTATACCGAAACAAAATCTAAAATATATATTTGAAGCTTGCCCTATTGTTACAAGCAATAAAGTTTGC
The DNA here is from genome assembly GCF_049724085.1 of Artemia sp. Qi Xiang Cuo. Taxonomy (NCBI): domain Eukaryota; kingdom Metazoa; phylum Arthropoda; class Branchiopoda; order Anostraca; family Artemiidae; genus Artemia; species Artemia sp. Qi Xiang Cuo. The sequence goes on from NC_142797.1 coordinate 579,388, forward strand.
TTTCACATTGATCTAGTTGCAAAGCATAGGAATTATAGAAGGGGGGGGCACCATGATTGCATTATATTAAATACATAACCTAACCAAAATACCAACTAAATATTTAATTAAAATCGCTCGAGTCGGGCTTGAACACCTAGAACCAGTGCTTTTTCTCGGTATTATTTAGTTGTTTCGTTCATGTATTTTCTTTAAATTTTCTCGTTTCAGTTATTATGTTTTAATTGTATTTTTATTTTTAATTTAAAATCGTATAAGCAAACACAAATGAAAATACATTAGATTTTCTTTCAACTTGAGCATGCCATATTTCTAGTAGCAAAAAAAAGTCTTCTACTATGATTATAACTACTAGAAAAAAGGTTTTGAATGTCATAATGATACATTTTGAAAAAAGGTCTATAGACTCCACAACTTGTTCTGACCGTAACCATTTTTTTATCAATGAAAAAATATCTAAATCACTTCTAATGTAAGTTTCATTCTTAATTCTAAGTTTAACTAATAAAAATCCCACCTCCTACACCGCTACTATCCTAAGCTCCTGCTGAAGCTAGCTTCGAATATTGAACTTTTTTTTAAGTATAAATACCATAAAAAGGTATTTTTTCAAAAATAGGGGGCAATTGCTCCTTATATCTCAATTGTCACCGCTAGTATCCTAAGCTTCTGCTGAATCTAGCTTCGAATATTGAACTTAAAAGATTCATATGACCATGGTTACGAAGTGTTTATAGATTTTTTGGTCTTTAAAAAGACCGTTGGATAGTCATGGGTGTGATGGCTATTATATAAATTCATCTTTTTTCGTCATCCAGTTAGTGTAATTCCAATCTATATCACGGATTTTGTTGTTCTTCTTCTTCCTTGGATATCGTACAAACATATTCCGAGAAGGAACGTTTATCGGCACCCATCTGCTAAAAAATCGAACCTCGTCCTCTGGGTTGTGTATTCTACTCGGAAATACCTCACAATTAAAATCTTCCAAGTTGAATATTGGTATATCGGATTCGCATTTGTCGATTAAAAGTTTATCAGTGGGCACATTCCTTTTTTGCATACAATGCTGTTACACCAAAAAAACAGCATATCTCTCTAACTTCCTCTTGTACAAAGGATAGATCCTTCCCTTTGTTATAGGATGGGGGTATCATTCTATCATTTAAACCAATATTGTTTATAACGTATAATGTATTGCGCCACCTGTCTTTATTGTAGTCATACATATTGTAGTTGATATGCCAGTGATAACAGGATACTTCTCGATAATCTGTAGTCAGCAATAGAAACACACATTCAAAAATCACTCCACATGTTGATTTCTTCAAGCCAATGAATTTGCAATCAAAAACACCATACATCCTTGAAGTTATATCGATAGAATGGATGAAATATTCAAACTGTATAAAATTCCAATTTGAAACTCGATTTTATACTACAGAAACTGAATAGATTAACAAATACCCAAGACGCTCTGGTTTATATTTAATAAACTATTATTATTATTATGGCCTCAGAATATTTATCTTCGCAAGTGACAAATTACGATTTTCCTTAAATTAGAATGTTAGATATCACATGTAAACAAGAAACTGCCGGTGTTTTAGACGTAAATTTCTCACACCCAGAAGGGACTCGCATCTCATTACCCCAAATATAGATGCTAATTCGGTTTCATCTCGTGGTATATTTTTACAAGTCAATCACTAAAAGAGCTTTATTCATCTCAAACATAGAAAGGAATCAATTTAATAAATTATTATAATATTTTCGTTTTTTTTATTGAATTTCTGGTTGTTTTTTGTATTCACACTGGAAATCCCCCCTATGTGGAAGATTTTTCCAAAAAAAAAACTGGAAACTTTTAGTACAACGTTAAACTGTATTTTAAATTGACAACACTGCCCAAAACACCAGTTGTGTATTATACAGTACACCTCTAAGAAGTAAAGCTAGGTCAACTCATAAGACCATTTTATCATCGTTAACCGTTTCCATAGATTGATATTATTTCAAATTCATAATAAATAAGGTATGAATTAACATGCTCTTCAGGGTTACCTAAACTGCTTATCACTTTAACCCTTTTTTTCTCCCATACAATAACATGGTCCTATTGCGGTCGTAGAATAATATGGTCCTATTGCGGTCGTAGAATAATATGGTCCTATGTCGGTCGTAGAATACCATGGTCCTATGGCGGTCGTAGAATAACATTGTCCTAGGGCGGTCGTAGAATAACATGGTCCTATGGCGGTCGTAGAATAACATGGTTCTATGGTGGTCATAGAATAACATGGTCCTATGGCGGTCGTAGAATAACATGGTCCTATGTTGGTCGTAGAATAACATGGTCCTATGGCGGTCGTAGAATAGCATGGTCCTATTGCGGTCGTAGAATAACATGGTCCTATGGCGGTCGTAGAATAACATGGTCCTATGGCGGTCGTAGAATAACATGGTCCTATGGCGGTCGTAGAATAACATGGTCCTATGGCGGTCGTAGAATAACATGATCCTATGGCGGTAGTAGAATAACATGGTCCTATGGCGGTCGTAGAATAACATGGGAATTCCTATGGCGGTCGTAGAATATCATGGTCCTATGGCGGTCGTAGAATAACATGGTCCTATGGCGGTCGTAGAATAAAATGGTCCTATGGCGGTCGTAGAATAACATGGTCCTATGGCGGTCGTAGAATAACATGATCCTATGGCGGTCGTAGAATAACATGGTCCTATGGCGGTCGTAGAATAACATGGTCCTATGGCGGTCGTAGAAATGGAACATAGGACTCTACTAGAAACACCCCCAAAGTCACAGAATCTTAATAAAAATCACAATGTAACTAAAACTCGAAAAATCGAAATTTTGATACCAATAGATGCATTCAAAGAATCAAATTATGAAGCTGATTTCAAATATATAAGTTTCATCAAGTTTAGTGTTACCATTTAAAAGTTACGAGCCTGAGAAAATTTCTCTAATTAAAAAAAAAGGGAGAAACACCCCCTAAGTCACAGAATCTTAATAAAAATCACACCATCAGATTCAACGTATTAGAAAACCTTATTATGAAGGTTTTAAGCTCCTATATTCAAAAATTAGAATTCTGTCTTTTTTGCCAGAAGAAAGTTCACGGATGCGTGTTTATTTATTGTTTTTTTCCTGGGGTGATCGTATTGACCCAATGGTTCTCGAATATCCTGAGAGGGCTCATTCAAAGGGAAGTTAAAAGTTCTAATGCCCTTTTTAAGTGACAAAAAAAAATTGACGGTAACAAGGCCCCCTTCTACGCTAATTTTTTCCCCAAAGTCCCGAGATCGAAATTTTGAGATAGATGGACTTCATCTGTTGGTAAACTCATGATGGTAAAAGTAACGATTGCTAATGCTTAGTTTTTCATCAATTCATCTTTAGATACCATGGTGATATTATTTTTCAAAGCTATTTTATTTTACTTGCAGTTTCGTTGTCTATTACGACTTTATTTTTGCATAGGTCGCAGTTTTGACACTTTGGTATGATATGACTTATGATGCTGTTTGAGCAATGCCAGAAAGACGGTGATATGATCTTTCAACGGGTAATGTGTTACCAGCAACGGTAGCAAGAAGTTGAACTTCGCCCTTCGAAACTAAAAAACGGCGTTTTTGGTACCAATAGATACATCAAAAGAATCAGATTTTTATGCTAGTTTCAAATACATAAGTTTCATCTAATCTAACCCATCAAAAGTTACGCGCGTGAAAATTTGGCTTAATTTCGAAAAAAGGAGGAAACTACTCTTAAAAGTCATAGAACTTTAGTGGAGGATCACACCATCAGATTCAGTGAATCAGAGAACCCTACAATAGAAGTGTAAAGTTTCTTCCTGATTTAAATTATGTCAATAGATATGTCAATATGGCAAATTATGTCAATATTTTGTTGCAACACAGCTTTCGTTTGTCACGGAACCCAAGGGATTTCTTTGAATATAGGTTTACCCAGTAATGTTAAAAGTGAAAGGATTCCTAGAACATATTCATAAACCTGTAAAAAGACATGTATATATTTGCGGGTTTAACCCTTAGATTGGGACAGTCAAACGTATGCATTGTACGTGATAAGTATGTAGAAAGCTATGGCTTTGATATAAATAAAGACTGTTTATATGAAACATCTATGGACTTGAATATCTATCTCTGCAAAATGGTATATTAGTTTGTAAGCACCATTGAATGGACTCGCCCAACTCTTGAACATTAAAAATAAAGCTTACACCATGGCGTCAGAAGTGCTGTAATTTTTCGAGCCCAGTCCATCCAGAGCAGAGCCAGTCCGATGCCATTTCATCCAAAAAGACGCCAGAAATAAACAAAATACTGGCCAGACATATTGTTACACAGGGTCGTCTCAACTTCTAAATGTTTCTCAACCACCGCAATTTTATCAACCGAAGGTGACCGAAGCCTATGAATCTACGCACATCTCCTATCGTGAAATCTCCAGCCATCAAAGAAGAAACCTTGGAGGGATCGGCATCCAGTGAAAAATATAAAGAGTAAGTGTGAGCCCTAAAGTTTTGTGCGCATAGGAAAAAGTTAGGAGTGCTTAGGCTAGCTATTTTCTTGTATCAATTTTTAGTTTGTTTTTTTTTAACCATGAATATCCCAGAATTAAATCCTGAAAATGATAATTTTGATGAAGTAAAAGCGAAAGCCTTCCTTGCACAGCAAGAATTACGAAACATAGAAATACCCCCTACCTTTGATCCAAATAGCGATGACTATGACGAAGAAATAGTCAGTAAGTTTTATTCTGACATAAGTCTCTGGGAAGCAGCGGCAATGGCCCATTATCTACAAATTTCCTCTAAACCGCGTCCAACAAATAATCCACCGTCAAGTGATAACCTTTCAATCAGAGCAACAACAGATTTAGCTTCATTAATAACACCATTAACAGAAGTCTCACAGATAAATGAATTTATTAGCCAACTGAAAAGAATTCAAGATACCTTAACGTGGTCGGAAAAGCAAGTTGTTGCCACAGCAGGCATGTTAATGAAAGGGGAATTTTCTATTTTTTTGATGATTTAAATAAGGGATATTTAACACTTGATACATAACGGAAAAATCTGTTGGAGGCTTTTGCTCCTCAGCTTAGCCCCGGGAAAATCTTACAAGATCTTGAGGGATGTAAACAATTTCCGGATGAAACAGTATATCAATCAGTTCGTGGTAACGAACTGTAAGTAAGGAGCGACCCGGCTCAATGGTAACCGAAACTCTAAAAAACGGGAGTTTGATACCAATAGATACATCAAAAGGATCAGATTTTAATTCTGATTTCAAATATATAAGTTTCATCAAGTTTAATCTTACCCATCAAAAGTTAAGCGCCTGAGAAAATTTGGCTGATTTTCGAAAAAAGGGGGAAAGACCCCCTAAAAAATATAGAACCTTAATGAAAATCACACCATCATATTCAGCGTATAATAGAACCCTACTGTTGAGGTTTCAAGCTCCTATCTAAAAAAATGGGTACTTTTGCATTTTTTGCCAGAAGAAAGATAACGGGTGCGTGTTTATTTGTTTGTTTTTTTTTTTTTTTTTTTTTTTTTTTTCCCCAGGGGTTTTCGTATAGATCCCGTAGTTCGATAAACTCGTGGGAGGGGTCATTGGAAACTAAATTAAAAGTTATAGTGCCCTTTTTAAGTGACAAAAAAAAATGGAGGGCAACTAGGCCCCCTCCCACGCTTGTTTTTTTACCAAAGTCACCCGATCAAAATTTTGAGATAGCCATTTTGTTCAGCATGGTCGAAAATATGATAAATATGTCTTTTGGGATGACTTAATCCCCCGAAGTACCCAGAGGGAGGGCTAAAAGATATGAACTTTACCCAATGTTAACATATAGTATTGGTTATTCGGAAGTATACAGACGTTTTCAGGAGGTTTTTTTTCTGCTACTGGGAGGGACGGGTGGGTCGGGAGTTATGTTGGAGGATCGGTTCCTGAAGGACTTTTTCCTGGGGGTAGGGAAATCGCCAGGAAGGGGGCGCCGGACTTGGCAGCATTATTTATTGGTTATTGGGAAGTATACAACCATTGTCAGGAAGGAGGGGTTCGGGAGGGGGTGCTAGAGGAGGGAGTGACTCTGGAGAATCTTTCCGTGTAGGATGTTTCTTTGGGGTAAGGGAAATTTCTAGGATGGGGGCGCCGGATTTCAAATCATTATTTAAAAAACGATCATAAATTAAATAAAAAAAAACCAAGTTTTTTCAACTAAAATGTAAGAAGGAATATTAGAACTTAAAACGAACAGAAATTATAACGTATGTGAGGGGGTTCTCCCGCAAGTCAATACCTTGCTCTTTACGTTACAGATTTTTTTAGTTCTTTCAAAAGAGCTATATATTCTAATTAACTGGCGTTTGTGATTCAGGGGTTTGTGAATCAAATTTTTTTTTAACTTTTAACGTACAGAGCGTGGTATTGACTACGGGGACAACCCCCTCATATGCGTAATAACACATACGTAATAAAAAAACAAGCGATACGGCTCAATTGTGATCGAAACTTTTAAAAACCGAATTTTGATGTCAATAAATGTATCAAAAGAATGTGTCTATAATGCTGATTCTAAATATATAACTTTTATTAAGTTTAGTATTACTCATCAAAGGCAACAAGCCTGAGGAAATTTACTCGATTTTTTAAAGAGGGGGAAACATCCCCTACAAGTGAAAGAATTTTAATGAAAATCACAACGTCAGATTCAGCGTATCAGAAAACCCTATTACATAGGTTTCAAGCTCATATCTGCAAAAATCTGCAACTTTGAATTTTTGCCAGAAGAAAAATATACGAATATAGAAGTTAGTTACGTAAGTTAATTTGTAAAGACATTCATTTAGCAAAAGAAAAGTAAAATTTTTATGCAAATAAAAGCTGCATTAACTAAAAAACGATCAGAAATTAAATAAAAAAAACAAGTTTTTTAAACTGAAAGTAAGGAGCGACATTAAAACTTAAAACGAACAGAAATTATTCCGTATATGAAAGGGGCTGTCCCCTCCTCAACGCCTCGCTCTTTATTCCGTATATGAAAGGGGCTGTCCCCTCTAAACGCCTCGCTCTTTACGCTAAAGTTTTTTATTGTTTAAAAAAAAAATTGTGAGACAGAGTCAAACTTTAGCGTAAAGAGCGAGGCGTTTAGGAGGGGACAGCCCCTTTCATATACGGAATAAATAGCGAGGCGTTGAGGAGGGGACAGCCCCTTTCAAATACGGAATAAATTATGTTCGTTTTAAGTTTTAATGTCGCTCCATACTTTCAGTTTAAAAAACTTGTTTTTTTTATTTAATTTTCAATTCTTAAAACGAGTTGAAAGAGCCGCTAAGTCCTATGCGAATTCAATGGGCTATTGGGATGGACTAAGAAACCCGGCAGTTCAACCATTGGCACTACACACTTTTAGGGAAGGTGCACGCATAACCTTTAAAAAAGTACTAATGGAACAAGAGGATCAAATAAATAACCTGGAGGATGCTTTTAAAATTGCGACCAAGTATGAAAAAAATTGAATTTGCGACAAAACCAACGAATGAGTTTTTCTGGCTGTCGTATCGATTCAAAATAAGTCCCGCCCCCCCCAGGGCAAGAAGATGGGAGATGAACATTCATATAGGGGCCGGACATTTCAAAGGGGCTGGGGAAGAGGGAACCGCTCTCCCTTCCGAAAGAATAGGGAAAATAATTATGAAAGGAAGGAAAATAGACATTCACAATCCGATAGGGGGCCTGGACAGCAAAATCCATCCACACTTTGTTATAATTGCCAAGAACCTGGGCATTTTCGAAGAAATTGCCCTAATCCAGGGAAGAATAAGGTCTCCTTGTCCCCAAACCTTTCGATACAAAGGGTCGAAAGTAAAACATGTTATGTTTGGGGTAAACGAAACCACGATAGTTCCGAATGCTGGTACAAAAAGGACCCAGATTCGGACAGGGTATCGGAAAACTAAATAGCCAGTCTAGACAGAGGGCTAAGACTGGTACGGAAAAGGAAAACCCTCAGTCTGAAACTAAGCATAATAGCCTTAATAATGAGTCACTAGTAAATAAAGATTATGAGCATCAAAATTCCAGTAAAGAATTTTTATGCTTCTTAGGAATTTCGGATAGTTCTAAAAGTTTCCCTATTTTTCATGAAGTGCTGTTGGGGGATAAGACATGTAAAGCATTTATTGGTCCTGGATGCCACAAATCATTAGTAAATTTTATTATTTTCCAACTTATACCAAAACATTTCATTAAACGAATTGAGCCTACTTTAGCCAAGATAAAACCCCTAAATTCCCAAAGTGTTGGCGCGCACGCAAAAGCGACCATATCGATACAAATTTCGGATGGAATTGAAAAACAAGCTAAAGAATGGGAATTTCTCTTAGTTCAAGATTTAGACTTTAAGCTTATAATTGGATGGGATCTCTTGCATAATTTAGGTACTCAATTAGACATGACCAATAATCAAATGCGATTCAAAAGCTCAAATTCAGACAAATGTATAGGTCAATCCTATGGTAGTGTCATTTTACCAAAGGCAGTTTCATTACCCCCAAGATGTTTGAAAGTTGCTGAAATTGCTCTTAGATCAATTGTTGGAAACATGGTGCCACACGGTTGTACAGTCCTTATTGAGCCAGGGGAAGGAATGGAAGGATAGATAAATGCTTCAGCAAACATCGTAAGAAACGACAAATCGATAAATAGTGATTTTTAATAACTCTGAGGAACCGATGTTTCTTCCGTGGCGGACTATAATAGGTACTTTTCAAGAAATTGAAGATAATTTGATAACTGCCTTTAAAGCAGAGGAAATTAATGAATATTCTGATAATAAAATTTTCCTACCAACTTTGGGCGATATGGAATTCATATCACAGTTTAAGCTGTCACATTTAAATAACCGTCAGGAAATCAAATCAGAATTAATAGCATTACTCAAAGAGTTTCGTGAAGTATTTTCTACTCATTGTTACGACGTGGGCAAAAACAGCCTAATGGAATATTGAGTTGATATAGACAAGACCAAACAAGTTCCACAGCCACATTCGTTCAACCTGCCTCTCAAAGTGCAGGATCCACTGCAAGAACACATCCTTGGCATGACCAGAGGCGGCATAATCCGTCCGGAAAGGTCAGAATTTTGTTCTCCAATTTTTCTGGTTAGAAAACGAAAAGACGGAAAAATATTGCCATGGAATGAATAGACTATGGAAACCTCACAAATAGTCGTTGTCTGCAGGGCAATAAACGCAGTGGTTACAGACTCGGCTTGGCCTATCAGAAAATTCAAAATGTTTTACATGAATTGAGTATTAAAAACATTTTACCGCCCTACATCTTTAAGCATGCATTTTTTAACGTTCCCCTACATCCCGATAGCAGACATTATTACGCATTTCATTCACCAAGGGGTTTTCATATACATGGAATGTTGTGCCTCAGGGTGCCAATATCTCGCCACGTGCATTTTGCCAGTGGGCAAATCTGCTGCTGGATAACTCCATTTTGGGGACATAATATCCATGTATCTAGATGATATCTATATTTCGTCAGCTGCAGATGAATGGCAACACCTGAAGGATATTAAATGGCTCTTCCAATGATTAAAGCAACACAATGAAGAATTAGGAACAGGAAAGGTAGAATTTTTTCACCCTCAACTACATCTTTTTGAATATTCTGTAACAAGTCAAGGAATCACCCCTTTAAAAAACAATTTGAAGGCCATTAAAGATAATAGTAGACCTAAAAAATTCAAAGGAACTACGATCTTTTTTAGGGCTAACTGGGTGGTACAGAAATTTTTTACATCAATTACGGTGAACTTACCGCACCGCTTACAAAATTACTTCGGAAAGGAGAATAATGAGTTTGGGAAGATACACAAGAAACAAGTTTTCAAAATTTAAAAAATGAACTTTCATATGAAAAATCCATATTTCTTGCCTTTCCAGAGACAACAGGTCGAAACCCCTGTTATATATAAGGTGACACTAGTGCCGTAGCTACTGGCGCTATTAGTCTTGACAAATTTGTCAACGAAATTCGACCTGTCTAGATTGTCAGCAAGGTCCTGTCTAAAAAGTTTGCAAGACAAGATAATCTCTCCAGGGAACTATTTGGGATTACTCAGGCAGCAAAAGCTTTTGATTATTATATTTGGGGGAGGGAAACATATTGGCTAATAGACTGCAAACCCATCCGCCAGTTATACAAAATGAACGAGCTTTCGTCCAGGTTATATAGAATATCTCTACTTCTTTTAGAAAATACTTAATTTCATTATTAGTATTTGCCAGGTAAATACCAGTTGTCTAAGGTTTTGAATAGACCTACTACCGAAACCAATGATAGGTCGAGTCCTATCGAAATGACAGAAGAAGAACTTGAATTTGTCGCTGTAGGCGTACATTCAACCGAAGGAGTGGATTTCTTAGGAACTGAACAAGAAAAATGTACAAATTACAAAGAGAAGATGAAGCATTAAATTGAGTAATAAGATTGATTGAAAAAAATGAGACTGAACTAGACGCCAGGGAAACGTTAGGAAATAGTTCAAGGTATCAAAAAAATGGGACTGAACTAGACGCCTGGGAAGCTTCGGGAAATGGTACACTGTATAAACAAACTGGGACTTTACTAGACGCAAGGGAAGCGTCAGGAAATGGTTCAGTGTTTCAAAATAATGTGACTGTACTAGACACCAGGGAAGCGTCGGGAAACATTTCAGGGTACCTAAAGCTATGGTTACTAAAAATCATGGACGGATTAAGTGTAACAAATACAATTCTCTATTATCATCCACAGGAACAACAAGGAAAACTTCGGATCAATGTAGCACCAATAATTGTTTTACCTGGGATTCTTGTGGATTCTTATACAGAATTGGTACACTCAAATAAAATGTTAGGAGCACATGGCTCGTTTGAAAAAAACACTCGAAAGGTTAAAAGAAATTTGTATTTTTCAATATATGAAAAAAAAGGTAAAAACAGTATGTCAAAACTGTCATATTTGTTTAAAAAGAAATAAAGTCCCAAAGTCCATACATCCAATATTATGGCAAACAGATACTGCAATGTATCCGTTTAGAATAGTTAGCATAGACACCGCAGGTCCCCTCCCACCATCACCAAATGACACTGGTGCTCCGGCCCGACATATAGTAATACTTATAGAGCATTATATTAAATTTGTCGTATTAGCTCCGTTAAAGGACATAACGGCAAGATCAATTTGTGATTTTCTTAGGGAAAAGGTGATAGGATACTTCGGTTTGTTCGAGCTCTTGATTAGTGATTCTCACCCTACTTATCGTTCCGAGCAAATACAAAAATTCCAAGCAAGCATGAATATTAAACACCGCTGCACCACGCCATATAACGCCCGAGCTAATGGACAATGTGAAAATTCAGTAAAGACCGTCAAGGCTATTGCCAGATCATTTTGCTCCCAAGATCAAAGTAATTGGAGCAAATACCTCCCTGAAATTCAGCTTGCCATCAACACCGGCATTTCCGCAAGCACAAAATTTTCGCAATATCAAATGATTTTTGGAAGACAACCGACTACCTTTCTTGACTTACAGTTGAATCGTCCTAACAGGACAGAATATACTCGACACGAGGATTACATAGTCGCTCTAGTCTAATCTCTATTTCTTATTCGCCAAATCGGCACAGGAGAAATGGGAAAATCACGTGAAGAACAAGCCAGACAATATAGTAAACACGTTCATGAAGTGCCTGAACTAAAACGGGTGACCTAACATGTACAGGACTTCACTGCAAGGAGCCTGGACATGAAGTTTCGTGGGCCTTATGTGATTATTAAGATGCTTTACCAATCTGTTTTTCTTCTACAAGAACTTCAAGAAAGACAAATGCGTCGCACTGTACATGCACGCTTCTTAAAACCTGTGAAAAATACCACAGTATTCCTCCAGCGAAACCCCGCGTTCCAAAAAGCTGTAGAAATCCTCCAGCTGCCAAATAGGTTAGGGAACACCAACGGAAACGCTTTTCGTGAATCAGTTCGGAGGGACATTCCCAATATGGATAGAATGCCAGTAGTGTTTAATTTTTCTACACCTAGTAGGGGAATAAATAAAACTAATTCACTTGTAACTGACCCTATAGACCCTTTAAACATTCAGGACAGAAGTAAAGGGCAAAATTGCTCAATAAATTCAGAATTAGTTTCAAACAGAGAAATGGTCAAAGAAAGAACCATTTTTTGTCCATTGGATAACCAAAGTAGTAATAATAGTGAACAATATCATCAGGAAATAAATAATACCAGTTTCTCTACACCTCAGTCAATCTCAGACAGACAACAAGGAGAAATTGTAAGTTCTACGCCAACTAACTCAAAGGTGCCTCAAAGAGAATCAATCCCTCCATTTTGTAATCTTTCACCAGGGGTTGAAATAACTATTATAAACACATCCGTGGGAAGTAACCAAAATTCGGATCAAGATTTAGGCCGGGGAAAACGATCAAGGCACCCACAATGGTTTTATGAGGATGTAGATTCGGATTATTATGGGTAGGATACTCAGATCTTAAAATGCGGGTGCATAAATATTTTACTAATTATTCAATGTTTTTTTTTAACCTACCCTAAAAATAGTGCATTAATTTAGTTAATGGAAATTATATATATATGGATAACATTGATGCTGTTACCAAGATTTTTCTCTCAATAGGGAGAGTAATCATAATAAAAATCATGTTTAATTTTATAGCAGATTTTATAAAGAAAATTGGAATTATGTCCAATCCTCATTTCTAATTTTTCTTTTTTTTCTCGCAAAGATAGGCTTTCGCTACATTAAAACGCGATAAGATTTATTGATAAGTATATGTTTATATGTTTACGTGTAGGGGAAATTGTAAGTGACTGCGCACCTAGTGAACAAAAAGGCTTTCACTTATAAACAGTGTCAACATTGCCAGTTTTGTGGCCGAGAAGGGAAGCACAGTTTAAAGACTTATCCTGCCAAAGTGATTCCCCGTCAAAACAGAACACCTTTATTTTCAGTGTATGTTTTTAAGTGCACACTTTAATTTAGTATTTGCTGTTTGTTCTTTTATTTTTTTTTTTGTTTAATTTTTATTTTTGTTTTATTGATATTCTGCTTCGTAATGCTAGGATACTTTTTTTAAAATAACTAAAAAATATGAATGTAAATAGTAATAACTTTGGTTATCTTTAAGAGGGGGGTGGATTGTGAAGTCTCTTCCTGATTTAAATTATGTTAATAGTTTAACCTAGCTGTCAATATTTTTGTTGCAACACAGCTTTCGTTTGTCACGGAACCCAAGGGATTTCTTTGAATATAGGTTTACCCAGTAATGTGAAAAGTGAAAGGATTCCTAGAAAATATTCATAAACCTGTAGAAAGACAAGTTTATATTTGTATGTTTAACCCTTAGATAGGGTCAGTCGAACGTATGCATTGTACGTGATAAGTATGTAGAAAGCTATGGCTTTGATATTAATAAAGATTGTTTTATATGAAACATCTATGGACTTGAATATCTATCTCTGCAAAATAGTATATTAGTTTGTAAGCACCATTGAATGGACTCGCCCAACTCTAACATTAAGATAAGATAAGATAAGTTAAGTTTTATTCTTCATTAAATACACATACAGTATTAAATTTTATTAATCCCTCAAAGGCTCATTGGCCTGTACAAAGAGGGAAGACATATGAATTACAAACACAGAGATAAAAAACAAAAGAAAATTTAAAATGATCACCTACTCACATATGAAGGAGAAGAAAAGAAAATATAGATAAAATGGAAACTATAGAAAAAATTAGAATACATAAACTAAATTCATTAATTATATTAAATAGACTCAAAAAAAAAATAAATATTACTATAAGCCTGTAATGGTGCGAAATCAATAAAATTTAACCCGTCTTCATGAATGTTACTCCTTAGTGAACTATACAAGTTTCAGCAATAAATATTGATAGTGATACCTGAGGCCTGGGAGTCATAGCGCAGACAAGACCACCATAAAATAGAACTAAACATTCAGGGGACATCAACTCAAAAAAAAAAAAAAAAAAAAAAAATATTCATTTTGTTTGTTAAAAAAATGGTCCTTAAGAATCCAATTGAAAGTGCCAGACGAGTGGCATTTCTGTACTGAAGAATGCAAGGAGTTCCAAACCTGATGACAAGCGATGAGGGGATTGAAATCTGACCGCACAGTGGGAGTAGGATGAATGCAGATATTATGTGACGAACGAAGGTTATATGGAGCTGAATCAAAAATAAACTGAGGAGTTTTTTTGAAGAGATTTTGGAAGATTGCCATGAAGCTGATGAAAAACAAAAGAAGCACAAGAAAAAGTGTAGATAGACTGTAGATTTAGAAGCGGTCTTGGTGAAGAACGGTTGGTGTCCATAATCAGACGCCGTCTTTTATCATACATGACAAAAAGCGACCGCAGTGTAGAAGGAAAAGTAGACATCCATACTATGGGGCAATAAGAGACATATGACTGGACAAGGCAGAAAAAAAGAAGCTTAAGAATAGATCCAGGAAAGGTGTGTTTGAGTTTTCGAATGACACCCAAACTCCGTGAGACCTTAACCCTAATCATGGCTATATGGTGTCTAAACGAAAGGTTCTCATCAATCAGGATTCCAAGAAACCGGACCAACCGATTCTTTGGTCTACACAAAGAGCCTTGTGACACCTGAAGCTGTGTCAGTTGAGGGAAAGCTACACCAATTCGAGAAAAAATAAGAAAATGTGACTTGGTAACACTCAAGGCCAAGTAATTCGCCTCAAACCATGAAACTGCTTTCTCAAATATTGCCACCAGATTAGACCTGACATCACATTCCGTCTTCCCTAGAGTCCCAAAAGTGCTGTCGTCAGCAAAAGCAACGAGGCAATCTTCATTAGAAGTAGCATTGGGACACGAAGGAACATCCAGATGACACAGATTGCAGCATACTAGAGGACTGGTGTTCTTGACTGCTGAAATCAGATCATTGACGTAAATCAGAAATAAAACGGGGCCAAGAACAGATCCCTGTGGGACACCATATTCTACTTCAGAAGGGCTCCGGAAAAGCGGATCAATTGAAATAAGTCTACCAGAAAGATATGATTCAAACCAAGAGTAAACATTTGATCTTATACCAATATGCGATAATTTCCAAAGAAGGATCTGATGAGTCAAAGAATCAAAGGCTTTACGAACATCCAAAAATAAAGCTGCCGGGAAAAGACCAAAATCTATTGCCGAATGACTGAAATTCAAGAGAGATGCGCAAGCATGCTCTGTAGAGTGATTCACTCTGAATCCGAAATGGAAATCATGGAAAAATTTTTCGGGATCAAGAAAACTAAGGAGCCAGGATAGCAGAGCCTTGTAAGAACTTTTGCTGACAACATATAGAAGAAAAATTGGCCCGTAATTAGCAGGGTCATTCTAAGACCCACCTTCATACAGCACTATTAGCTTAGCTGACTTGAGCGATTCAGGGAAAATTCCATTCACGAAAGACAGATTAACAAGCTTAGTCAATGGTGACAGAATAGCAGGAAGAACAGCACGGACAACCCTTGTAGGAAGTCTGTCTGGCCCCGAAGACGATGAACCTTTAAGTGCATTTACGATCCGAGCTACCTCAAACTCAGAAACAGGGTTCAAGACCATTGACTTTAAACATGGGGGTGCAAGATAGGCTCTGAAATCGCAACGAGGAGTTGTAGAGCTCACAGACGAAGCAGTCGTGTTTACGATATTATAAAAAAAAGAAGTAAGCTCTATCTGAACAATTTAATAACCATGGACAAATTTAACGTCAACTATCAGCGTTGTTGGAACTGAAGGCGGAGGGGGAGTAGGTTTAAGTACAGAATTAATAATTTTCCATGTCTTCCCAACATCCTTTCCACACTCAGAAAATTTCCTGTGATAATACTCTAATGGGGGGGTTTTCCTTTGAAAATGTTCTTAGCCGAGTTTGGTTAGTTAAGGCTAATTCTAATGGGAGGGTTTTCGAAACGACTAATTCTTATATCTTTTTTGAGAATTTCAGATTAATTTATCCAATGGGAAATTTAGTTAAACACTTCGTTAGCGGTCCGCGAGTGGCTTACCTGAGTGGAGGTTAAACATCTAGAGTGGGGAGCTTAATCTAGGAGTACATGTAGGGAGCTTATACTGATGGCCATACTGACTCGAAATCAGATTGATGAGTTTCAGTTTCCCTTAGGAGCGAGTGGAGCCACAAGGACTAACAAGCTTGAGAAATATCAACACAAGAGAAGAAAATAAAATAATAATGCGTTTATTGTTACTTACATAATAGTCGCAGAGTTCTTGGTTGTATCAACAAAATAGAAACACAGGTCTCCAACAACAAATTGTACTGAGACGAAATAACACTAAGTTTGTACACTGGTGAAATGTTACTTCAAAAGTTCATTACAACAAAATCATGGTAAGAAACTGGTAAAAGACTGGTGTAAGACTCAAACTGAACTCAAACTAAGACTCCTAGCAGGGTTGCGGCCAGATGAAAACGTTTCGTAATTTCCAAACTATTACGAATGTATTTTTTGATAGACAGTCTCTTTGGAAGGCTAGTTGCCTTAGTTTTGCTCTCTAGCTTCGTCATTCACGATGAGTGGGGAGGTTTGTTTCATGTCTTATTTTTACTTTATTTTTAAATAGTATAATTAGAAATCCTGGTTCCAGTTTACCTGCAAAACAGAAGGAACCCCCCCCCCCCCCCGATGGGTGTATAAAAAACAAGACTACTATAGTTACGATCTTGTTGTTGTTGTTTTTATGTTACATTTTCTTGGATATAAAAATTTAGATGATTTTTTTTACTTACTAAAATAAATGCACTTAAATACGAAATTTTGATTATATATATTTGAAGAAAAAAAGACACCAAAAGAGGTTTTTTTTATATATTTTTACATTTAAAAAGAAAATACATTAATAAATCAAGCTTGTTAAAAATAAACAAAAAATCATTTTAATCGATCCCTTCCCGTCTATTATTATAGATGTGCTATTTTGCAGAATAAAATCATAGATTATCAAAATTACCCGCGACCATACCGAAATATCTAATAACGTTAGAGAAAAACAGTTTTGTTTTTTTTCTATTATATATAAAAAAATCCATATAAATCGTTTTCTTCATCTAAACTAAAATAAAACAGTTATTTTGCATAATATGCTCTGAAATAAATGAAGAGTTCACACAATTCAACCCAAAAAATTTTACCCTAAATCTGTTTTGATGGGTCTCACAAGTCCAGGTACGTAAAAAGAACTTATAAGGGAGGTGGCCAAACAATAAAAAAAAAAAAAATTAAACTCATTTTCAAAATGAACCAAAAAGCAGAGAATTTTTTTTCTCAAGAATATATGAAGATAAGCGAACATGAGGGGCACAAAAGCCTTGGGTTTTAAAAAACATGAACACCAAATTTATATAGTTTTTAAATGTATTTACGGAAAAAGTCAATGAGTTGAGGAAAGCAAACAAAAAATGTAACAGTATTAACACCCTACTCTAATGTTGGCCCCAAATTTTCAATTTAATTTAATATTTTAAATTAAAAAAATATATAATCTATATTCAAATATTACAAACTAAATTAAAATAGCATAGGGATGTGCTTTTACCGTTGTGCTTTCACTTTTTAATAAGACTTTTATCCTACTCTACACATATACAAGACTGTTAACTAATCCATAAAATGGGCATTAGTCTCGTTGCCGTGTTATGACGCCCAATATTTAGTGATTGTAGTTTTTTGACAAAAACATGTTGACCACACCATCAGTACAATTAAATTATTTATTTTATACTATTACCAAATATATTGGCCCCTTTTTTTAAAATACACCCCCCCCCCTAATGGTCCTGTATCCCTAGCTATTAAAATATTAAAAAAAAATAACAACCGACCCGAAGGAATGTGCTTTCATATAGAAAAATGCAAAATTTAACTAGAATGAATATAAAAACAAGGTTATAAAATCCTATAAACGGGCGTTAGTCTGGTCTCTCTTTACTATTAACGAGGGGGAGAGGGGTAAAATTTCAAAAAGTGGCCATGATATTTGGAAAAAGTAAAGCATAAAATCGAAAATTCAGGCTCAACCAACCTACATCAATGCTAATATATAACCAAAAAATGGATCATTTTTACAGTTTAATATATTTTGTCAGAACCAGCTGTTCATAATCACATATAAACAGAGAAACTTTTGTATATAACCTGACTGGAGTTCAAAACACTAAGAATTTTTTTAGTTGGTTTTTCCTAAAAGAAGCAGCCAGCTACGCTCTTTATGAAAGTTAACAACACCCTGTGATCATATATCTCAATACGAATTTTATCTAAAGTTTTATTGTCATGAACTTTTTTTTTATTTCATTATCAGTAAATAATTAAACTAAACCCTTCTCCATATAGTATAATTATAACTGTTCACGGAACAAGATTCAAAGTCAACTGATGAAATTGAATTGATGAGGTTACTAACTGACTATTGTCACTAAACAAATGATAATCGTATGCTCATGAGAGAGAATGTTATCTTAACTTACTATGAGAGTAAGCGGAGTGGTTATTGTCTAATCATAGTAGTTGTTTGTGTTCTTTGTTACATCAAATTATTGAAAAATTAAAAAATATTGTTACTCCTCTCCGTGTAATTAATATTGGAGCAGAGGATTTTGTTTCCTGGGGAAAAAAATCGAGTACTCAAAAAATATGAAAAGTACTTATTCTACAAAATCATAAAAGACTAGTACCAAGACCTGGCATACGCAACAAAAATGTAACGTTTTAGAACATTCACGTATTACTTACCGAGTCCTTCAACACTTGCCAAAAACATGCCGCCCGGCATCTCAGCCGAACCGCTGACTCTTCGTAGACTGGCCCAAAATTGTTAAGTTCTAACTATCTATCCTCTGCGACTTTGCCGGAGGTTACGTTTAGGCGTTGCTGAAAGTATATTTTTTCAGTCCTTATTGGCTGCACTATTTGCCCTACATTACTATTGGACGGGCTTTCACCAATGGGCTACTTGGGTTTAATTAAAGTTTATGACTTTTAAGCTATCACTCTGGAATTTTTCTAACAACTAAAAATTCTACACTGCAATATTTTGCTAGCAGGTGTCGCTTAATTTATGACTTTTAAGATATCACTTTAGAATTTTTTAAAAAGATCAAAGTTCTATATTGTAGCATTTTACCAGCAGGGTGTCGCTTAATTTTAATAATAATCATATCTTATTTATTTTAAATTTTGTAAATGATAATAAAATTTGATTGCCCTAATATACCCAGTTTGAAACTTAGTCTACAGAACAATGCATTTAGCTTAAGCAAAATATATTTTGCATCTCGAGTGACTACTTTTTTTGTATTGTAAATCTTACTCTCTTGACAGTTTGGTATTTTCGAGCGCTTATTATTTGAACACAGGTGTTAGTCACCTGTCGTATAAGATTTGATCAAGCTATTATTTAGTGGATACTTTGGAGACGGGGAGTCGGATTTACTTGTTACATTTTCTGTGGGAAAGATTTTTTGTGTAATTAACTGAGGTTATTTCGGTATCTTAAATTGAACGCTTGATATTTGTTTGATTTGTAGGTTACTTGAATTTTCGGATTTACATTCTTGGGTGATGTTATTTTACTGGAGTAGCTTTAATTGGGGAATTTTGATGTATATTTTTTTGAGAATCTATCCCATTACATATCATCCATCCCATCTTTAACGATGTCTTCATCGTTGTATGTCTCTCCCACTTTCGAATCTGATTTTTTGATTAAAAGAATTTATTTTGTAATAATTACTTGAATTAGCTCTGCTTTGGTAATATTCATATTTATATATATATTTTTTTTTTTATACCCCTAATTGCTCTACTAGACTATTCATGTAACAACATCGCTTTTAAGGTTTATGGCCTACTCACTCGATTTGGCGAAGGGGCCAAAGAGTTTCTACATTAGGTTATGTGATTATATAGTAATTATTGTTTCCTCCACCTAACACTAAGTTTACCTTCACCTGATACGATTATCTTATCACTGAAAATGGTACATTTTGTCTTTTTTAATACTCGACTATACTTTCACCTGACGCTATAATGACACGATTAAATTTTTATTCCTTCACCTGATATGCTAATACTTCTACTTAGTTTTAACTAATCTAAGTTCGGCTTTAATAATTGCTTTATTACTTAACGTGGTACTTGTTTGCTACTTCTAATGCTAATTTATGCCTCCACCTGACGTTACATAGGTACGATTATATTATTATTCCTTCACCTAATATTAAAATTGCTTCACCCGATGTTCTAATACTCCTATATGGCTCCAACTAGTTAAGTTCCGCTTTTGTAATTATTTCGTTATTTAACATGATACATATTCGCTACTTCTATTGCTAGTTTATACTTCCACCAGACGCTATGTTGGTACGATAAGTATCTGATTTTAAAAACATCTAACTACGTCTAAAACATCTAATTACATCTAAATTTCTAGCACACTAAAATTAAAATAGTCTGCACGAAAAAGTTTGACACGTTAACAGATTTTAATTTTAATGTCTGATTGCAACACTGAGCTTATGTAATTTACACTGATTTTCATTTGTTTTATGAAAAGCGCTTTATGTTCATTAAAGTTATTAGCTAGATACATAAGATTTCACACTTACTTCATCATTCTACGTGTCTATATTACTCACATACGTTTTCACTCTTAGCTTTGGGCTTCCGTTCACTTAATTACTGGGTTGGCTAATTGTTCATGGTTTGTCTTCTTGGTGTTTTGCTTTCTGTCATTCGTTCTTTGGAATAAGTGTTTATGTTGTCCGCAAGTATGACTGTATGCACAAAATTGTCCGTGCGTGGTTCCTTACGTCATATACGAGGGGTTAATGTTGTAGATTCGTTGAAATGTCTATTAGGTACATAACCCTTGGGGAATTGATTACATGAAATGGGTATCTTGGTCGCTAGCTGGGTATCTCTCCTTTGACACAGTTTGACCGGGGAAAATCAAATACTCGTACAGTCTGTGTTTCCCGTAAATTGTTCACGTTCAATCCATTTTTTATTTGGACTATGGGCCGTGTTTCTACATTTAACGTTAACTATGGCAGGATCAAAACTTGATCTTAGAGCCTTGGCTCGACGCATTGTCTTTGATTTTCAATTCAATGATTCATAATTATTGAGGGCTTAACATGGAGGTGAAAACAGTAATAGCTGTTTGGTTCTCTTCTCTGAACACTTCATTTTGGGAAAAACTTTAGCACGTACAGTTTATGCTTCCCACAAAATTGATTATGATTGGTTCTTCATCTCATGGAGGATGGTTTGGTTTTGTGACATCTAACAATAATTGGATAGTCTACACTTAAACTTTTTGTCTTGGTTAACATTTGACGCGCGCTGGGCTGAGAATCCGTGAATTCGGGTTCGATCCCTGGTGTGGTCAGTTTCTTAGTTTGGGACGCGGGTCAGTGGTGTGACCCTGTAAGCTTAGCCAGAGTCAACCCAGCTCTAAATGGGTACCTGGAGAAATCTGGGGAAGGTAAAACAGGAAGGGTTTGCGAAAGCATAGGTTGGCTGGCCCCCAGCCCCCCATTGCACTTCCCTGCTGAAGGGCCATGAAACGGAGATCAGCACCGCCGGTTTGGACCTTAAGGGTCTAGTGCCGCATCCCTTAACATATTGTCTCTGATATGGGGCTTAAGATATATAGTCCTTGAGGGATTTACTCTGGGTTCATTCTTGGAGTCTCAAACATTATATCTTAAGGCCGTTGCCATCTAAGGATTCGACGGGTATTTATGAAGTTTAACGACATGACTGGTCGAGGCAATTCTTTAGGTAATCATTGAATCAGGCATATATTTCTGTATAGGGTCCTTGGTTCCCGGCACAGCTTGAGGTAAAATTACCTGGTACAGGGTTCTGGTGATCTGGATTGGTGATCAGAATATCGTCTTCAGGTATTTCCTTGGTGAGTACTTGTCGGTGGTTGATGAATGATGGAAGTAGATGCTACTGGGTTGTATCCGTGTTGCACGCTGATAAACCATAATTAATCTGCACTGACTTTGCTTCCTAGAATATAAATATCTGGGCAGAATCATATGCTCTTTACAATTACATAAGTTAAAACATATATAACAACAACATACGGTTTTCATAGTCATGATTAGTGGTACTAATAAAATCAATTTAGTACTGGTACAATTGAACACAATGCTAAGAAAATAAGGTCATATTTCATGCTTTAATGCATGTTACCTCAAAAATGATATTATTATCATGTAAGTAAGGTGCTCATTAAAAAAATGATAAGCGACTCCGAGTATACACGCATATATGTACATTCGACACATATTCAATATTCGATACATTTTTTAAATATTTTTAACGCTCCTCTACCTTAACATTTGCTTTTCTATTATACTACTTTTTGCGAGGTAGGCAATATGGTTTATATAAGAGGTCTTGATTTACTATAAATTCAAATCTTTATTGTCTATGCGTATTCATACCGCTTAAGAAATATGTCTTTTGCAGTATGTGCACCCATGCGGCTGCAAAAACAAAAAAGAAAAATTTGGGACTTGACATGGCACGAATGAGGACCTCTATTCTCACTCGCTCGATCACGTCCTCCCTTACTTTTTTTTTACTTTAAGGGTTATCAGGGAGTTCTGGGTTTAGGTTTTGCATCTCACTCTGCTCGATGTGATCTGATTTTTCTCTTTTTCTACGTGTTATTCTAAACACTCTTCCATAATTTAGGTTCAACGCGATTCGTATAGAATATGAGATTATGAATACGAATCCTATCGTCAGGAGGGTATACCACCAAAAATTTGTCGAAAATAGTCCGTACCTACTTTCTACATACGTCAGTCTTTGGTCTTCATTGGTAAATAGGGGAATTTGAGAGTCTAAGGCTTCTTTTATTTTTGTTAGCGGTAAGGTTCCCTTGATATTCTCTATTTTTGACCATATTGTGGCTCTTACTTCTTCCTTATCAATATTGGGAATTGTATATGATAGATTGACTGGTTTGAAGTTGTTTATCTTGGGACTTATTATGTTGGTGCTTGTTGTTATGAGGGGCGTTTGCACCGTGGCTTCCTTAGTCACCAGTCGGCATCCTTGTTTTATTGTGATTGGTCCCACGTCTTGTAATAGTAGTTCAGTTCTGTAGCTTGGATCGATTCTCTCTGTGTTATTATAACATGAGACAGTCCCAACTATTTCTTTCGGGACAGAAAAGAGCCACAAATCATTCCTAAGGTGGATGAATATTTCTATTTTAGTACAATCTGCTAGCGCCTCGTATGTGTTAGGAAGGTCCTCTTGTTGGGTCTTTTTTAAAAATATATCCAACATACATGATCCGGGTTTTACGCTATAAATGGGCAGTGTTAGTTGACATGTTAAGTTTTTGAATTCTACACATTGTTTTAAATCCTTATGATTTGCTAAGGCATATGTCCTCCTATCCTGATCGACTAGCAGGTATTCCGCTTCGGGGGTAATAGTAATGAATGAATTAGTTGTGCCGATGTTGGCTGGAAACGTGGAAATTTTATACAAGTCATATATTGATTGTTGATTTATTAACGGAATTGTTACTACTGCAAACAATTGTTCGTTTATTTCTGTGATGTGAACCTTTAGCTTGGTGTAATAGTGGAATAAGTTTGCTACTTCCGGTTCTGTTGGTAGATGTAGTCCGAACGTTAAATGTGTTTTTATTTCATCCAAGATACTTTTTAGGTTCGAAGGATCCACTAGGTCATACGACAAGGTTCCTCCGGTAAGGGCAAATAATGCAAATTCAAATTTGCTAACGTCAGTTGCCAGGTTAAGTAATGACATTGTCACTATGTCTAGTGATACCATGGTGAGGCTTGAATCGGTAATCACACGATCTACTTCATTTTTCAAGTAATTCATTATGCTTACTGTTTTTGATATTTTCTTCGAGATTGCTTCAATTTTGTCTCTTTGGTAATTGGCTATACTGGCTTGTATTTTTTTGGACATGTAAGGTCACGTTCATGGCGTTATTTAGTTTTCCTACGTTTTCCCTTAGGATATCTAGGTCTTCCTCAGTTGAAAGCCCAAACAAGCGTGAGGCTAATTCTCCCACGATAGGTATTAGACTAGCTGATCTTCGATATTTGCTTTTTCGAAAAAATACTTCGAAGATTCTCGTGGTACTTTGTTTTAACTTTTGTATTTCTGTATTGAACAATTCAAATAGTGCTTGTAGTCTCTGCCTATACAAGATTAGGAAGGATTGGTGAATCGATACTCTTAGAGAGTTTTTTTCGCTTAGCTCAGGTAATGGTATGATATCTTCCTTTGCTGGCTCATCGGCCATTGCTAATCTAGCACACGTACGTTTACCATCTATTGTCCAACGTTTCTTGTGTGGGTAATCGTCTTCCTCTGCCTTATTAGTTTTATCTCTCTTTTTTGCTGGTTTAAACACCTGTACATTTTTAGTTTTCGTTTATGTATGCCTTACCTGGAGTCTGGCTCTCTAGCCTCTTGTAACTACACCTCTTGATTGGGTACGGTACAATATGGGTCCAGTTGACCACGTCCATTTTGTAAGTATCGTGGGCCTTATATAAGTTATTGTAGTCAAATTTCTAGGTGATTCCTTGCTAAGTGCGGTTATTTCCGGGGCTGTGCTTGTTGTAGTTTCTGACATTGAAGATTGTATGTCTCTTACTGGAGTCTCATATGTAGGCGTGGTTGTTTTGGTGGCTTTTCTTTTTCTTTCGGTAGCCTTTTTATTCTTATCATTTTGTTGTGTATTTGAGAATTTTAATTCCTTTAGGTTCATAATTTGCTTGTAATCCTTTTCCTTTGTGAGTTTTGGTATTATTCGCTTCGTAATATTTTGTTCGGCATGATTTTGCCATAATTCCTTGAGGAAGGTCCATAGGCTCGGTAATTCATTTAGCATGGCATAATTCCCTTCATAGAGTTTATTTTTCTTAGAAGTTGCCAGGAGGGAATTGGTAGTATATTTTGCTGTGGTATGTTCTTTTATAGATCCGTCTATACTGCTTAATTCTCTTTTTCTCCTGTTTCCTATATTGTTAGTTCCCAGAGCTTTATCGATTTCCGCCATTTTCATGTCAAAATCTTCCACTATGAACTTTGACTTTAATTTGGGAAGAATGGGGGGGTAGATTTCCTTTACTTTCCTTATGATGTATGTCTCTCGTGATTTGCAAGCTCTTATCTGATTTTAAAAATTGGAATATGGAATCCTTTAATTCATTTGTGTTTTTCTCCAGCCTCATTACCTGTTGAAACAGGGTTTCAAATGGTTTAGGATCCAGTTTCATGAACATTTTCCAGGCATTGTGGCTTGCAAGTAATGAGTTCTCATGTTTGAAGATTATTCCATGTTTTACGATGTCTTGGGCTATAGTTTGGGAAATGAAGATTGTTATGACCTTTGTTATCCACATCCTTTTTGCTTTTTCTGGAATTAATATTTCATTAGACATTATATAGAAAGACTTCCTAGATTGATTATTGAACGAGGACTCAGATTTTTATTATTTGTTCTTTCTTTTTTTTTTGGGGGGGGGAGGCACAAGGTACGGAGGTGATATATTTTTGCTATCTTATAATAATTTTTGTGGTTCGAAGGAAATAAGGTGTTATTAACATTTGTTGTCATTTGATTTGTTACTTCGCCTAGTGTCAGCGCTCTGTTTGATTTTTAAGCTGGAGGTATAGGTATTGTAATTTCTTCGCGTAAGAATTTTTACTTCCACGTCATAGGTTGGTTAACTTATTTTGTTTGACGCAGTTTTTTTGATTTCTTAATTACCTTTGATTTTGCTACGTAGGTTTTCATTCTCCTAAATATAATTTTATTTTTCATTTCGCGGTATATTACACTTTTTGGATTGTATAAATACTGTTTATAATATCTTATTTATTGGAGGGGGTCATGTTTACCTTGATATTTTACACAATTTGGGTTCCCTTCAATTTTGTAGACTAGTTTTTGCTTTCTACATTTGTCGAGGAGTAATAAATCTGTTTGACAAGGACCCTTAACGTACCAATATCGAATTTTATATTGTTTTTGCAACTTTCTTATCTCATGTTGAACTAAATAAAGGTACTTGCCCTTTCTGCCGTTACATTTTATTCCTAATTTGCCTCTTGCGGGTCGATATTTGGGCGTATTTGCTAGGTTTAATCCGAAGATATATGATCCTTTGTCGTATCCCCTTAAGTCGTACTTGACGTCCCATTTTTTCGCAAAGATTTCTTCCCCTGATTTATTCACAATACTTATTGCCGCTGAGTATATGACATTCTCTTTTGCATGTTTGATGGATATGAATTCTGTGTCTATAATTGCCCTGGCCTTTATTGTGAAATAAATGGCAGTTTCCACTGATCTTTGATTAATTCATAATTTTTTCAAGATTGGTTATGATTATGGTACACTCTACGTCGAAGTCAAACTACCTTTTCACCGGCATTTCCTCAATACATCGGGTACTAATTCGTTCAACCATAACTTACTTAAAGCTCCATGTTAACCAATAATGAATATTTACTTTGTGTGGAAAAACAAGGCAACTTTAGGATGAAGTTGAACTACTTTTTCACTGGTGCCACCTTGCACCTAGCTATTTGTTTGTTCGAACATAATATCATCCCTAAAGTTCCGTACTCTAGTTTAACGACTTTGCGGTCGCATTATATACTTAAAAGTATAGAGATTTTCGAGAAACTACCTTTTTGTCAATATATTGATAATGTGTTTAGAGTTCGTGATATTTACTCTATTTCATAGTCTCATAAGTATTAGTACAATACGGTTTATAATGCACTTTTTTTTTTTTATTCGATCTTCATCGTTATAACACTTCAGATAGTATTATAGGGTTCTTTATCACTCGTCCTAAAAAGATTATTTATATATACAGTTTCTTACACTGAGATTGGGTTTTAATTTCAATATGGGTGCATCATCCGGTAGTGCCGCCTTTGAATTTGGAGATTTAAGCATATCTAGAAGCCGATAATCTTCCCATGAAGAAACATTTGGGCTGAGAAATTGAAGTTCAAATACTACGTCATTTTTACCGTTTTCAGGCATATTTAGGTACATTAAATACACTAAAAGTTGGTTTGGGATGTGCAGGCCTTCCAGAGTAGCGATTATGTCGTTCCTTCGCATATTCTGACGAATGACTTTCCGGCACAGCTGAGATAATGACAATGGGTCATTTATTATCTTTATTAAAGAGAAACTTAAATTCACGTGCGATTGGCAACAGCATAATTGCTCACGCACGATTACGTCTAACCCAGGGACTATTTTTCTCCCAAAATTCTCATCTTCTTGGAAGAAATTCAGGGTTATTTTCTTTATATCTTTATAATCTCTTGGGGTAACCTGGAAAATTGCGGATCCCATTGAAGGGTTTATCGGATTTAGATATGTGTTATTTATGCAATTGACGTATAAGATTTTAAGAAAGTTTTCACCTTCTAACATATGTCCTTGGTCTATTAATATGGAGAGAAACTTAATTGGCCAAATTGTAGTTATATTATTGTCATCTTGATCGTACCAAATATTGTCGGCAATATATTTAGACAACGAGCTATACTTTGTTGCTGGGATATGTTGTACTAAGATTCGGAAGGCCAGATTGGCACTTCGTCTAGTGCGCTCTAGTGTTCGTGTTAGCGCACGTGCACTAAAATTATATAGCACTAGGCTTGCCGTTAATCTTAGGATTATTCTTGGTTCCACCCTAGTTTTTTGGGATTTTAGAAGATAATACAGTTTTGGACAGTCAAGATTTTCTACTGCTTTAATAAGTTCCTCTTCTTTCCTCAAATTGTCAATATGTCCCCAGTCCCTTAACGGAGTATTAATATTGTCTACGCTATGTCTTATCTTCAGATTCCATAAGATTGCGTTTTCCCGTCTACGATTCTTTAATTGTTGATGGCTTGTGTATCTTATCATGATTACTATGATTGTTTTACTAGATTTTAGGTTCAATATAAGCACATACCGTATGGTTGCGTGTCCTGGCGTTTCTCTTAACCTTTGGTCGAAGGTTACTTACACACCGTATCTGGAAATGTGTTCTTATGTAAGATTTATCAGTAATATGAAATAAATTAACTAAATATGAAAATGGTTACAATGATTAAGGCATAGTAATAGAATGGTTAGGTGCCTTTAATTTGGCAATATTTGTTATCATTTTTAGCTGTTCTTAGTTTATTCCTCTAATTCATGATATTTAACTTTCACTGGTATTCTTGGGTTGCTTTTCCTATTTGGGTTGATTTTTGTAGGAAACGTCTCGGCACGGTGCCTGAACACGAGATTAAATTACTGGCGCACTAGTACCCCGTCAACGTATACCCCAAGTATCGGGATTTCTGTCCATTTTTATTCCATATTCTCGTATGGTCACTTGAGTTATCACATTTCAAATTGTGAGGGTTAGGTAGGGTAATTTTAGCAGATCGCATAGCTAATTTTACTATTTTTTTTTTGCATTGTTCCTTCTGTTCTGGATGTACTTCGTAAGAGATACCTCCACTTTGCACGCCTCTCCCAAACAGTCAACAGGAAAAGCTTACAAAGTCACGGCATTCCCCGCGTATTGGGCTTATGTCCATCCTTATTTCACATTCCCGTATGGTCACTTTTGTTATTACATTATTTTCTTATAGAAGAGGTGAGTTAGGGTAAATCTTGCGGGTCACTTATTATAGAGAGGTTAGTTGGTCTTCTCGTGAGAGTTCCCCGGTCAGACTGTAATGACCAGTGAGATAAAAGACATCACAGGTCACAACAGCTGCCCGTCCGCTCCCCACGACTTACGGTAACTTTGTCTCATTCCAAAACTGTAGTTTCTCATTCTGTGATGATCAATTTTTGTAACCGCCTGGTAGTTTCTCATAAGAGAGCTATGGCCCTAATGGAAATGGCAACAGAAAGACAATAATACCATTGCCATTCCACCAAGGCCACCGCTGCCTAAGTCTGAAGGTCTATTGGTTCAAGAAATTCGACAAACAAGTGGTTGTGGTGTTTGCCAAGCAACGTCTTGTTGTGCAATCAAGTCTCACATCCATGTAACTCCCTCTTCTTTTTTTTTACAGGGGGTGAAAGTCAAGTGATTGCATGGTGGGATAATACACGCCATGCTCATCTCTGGCCTTAACTTTCTATGGTTGGGGGTCCATCCGTTTTCACTATTATACGTCATGTGGATATTTGAGTCATTTTTCCTATACTGTTCTAAGGTGTTTTACGGTGTTGACCGTTAATTGTTGTTTTATTTTGTTTTTTGTGAATTAGAATTGCCATGTCTACTATGACTTTATTAAGTGCCGAAAGAAAAAATTTTGTTCCCTTCGAAGTGTGAGGGATGTTACTACTGATTTTTCGGCTAAGAGTATGCTTCTCTTTGTTTTACGTGTTATTTTTTGAAATAAAGAAAAAAAAATTTTTTTTTTTTAACGTGTGAAGTACATGTGTTACTACTACTGCTTTATATAGCACTATTAATTTATTTATTTACGTATAATCTGATTAGAATATTTATTACTTTATTTTATTCAGCTTTATACATACTTAATTAAAGGGATTAATTTATTTTATATTGAATGAGATTGGTTCCTAATTGCTTGTTTTGGTAACTATTTAATATTGCTATTTGGCTCAAGTCGAACTGTGTGAAGAGTTGCGCTTTGCTATTTACTTAATTCCTTTTAAATTACGCAAGTATAAATTCCCTATTTTAGCATACTTTAAAATGATGTCATATTGATGGGATACAAAGGTTTGTTAGTCAAAAAGTAATTTCTGCTTGAACGATTTAAAGGTAGGCTTATTTACTACTCAGGTGTCAACTTATTCTTTTCCCGTGGCGGAGTTACACCACGTCACGGAGGCATTTTTTATTAAATACGGGTTTACCTAAAGAAAGATTTGATAAGATGTAATAGTTTTAATCTTCCTTGTATTTTTTTTTTTTTTTTTTAATGAAAATTGAGATATATTTACGTTTTGTAGCGTATTCGCTGAAGGGTAGAAACCGATTTAGTCTAATTTAGGTGCAATAATTAATCACAAGATACAATTTTTTTTATTATAAGGGCGTTGGAAATGCTATAGAAAAACATGGGAATCAAATCAAAACGCGTGGTCTAAGGCTTGATTGATTTAAGTTTTCTTGAATACCAGATCATTACGTGCAAGGGATTGTCTTATATGGCGGTCTTGTTATATCACAGAATAGATTATTTTCAATCACAGCCCTTCTGGGTCGTCGTAAGGCATTTTATCCCTATTCTGGGGGCGAATAATTAGGAATTGGTGGGTTGGCCCGATTTTCGCTTAAAAGTGTGCGAATAATTACGTTTAGCTGTTTTGTTTTTTTTTGCATTCGTTACGTTTTAGCATTTATTTTTTTGTGATAGGGGTTGTGCCACATGGCGCAGGTATGGTATTATCAAGAATTTCACAGGTATATGTTTTATGTTTAAGATGGTCCTAAAAGGAATTCGCTGAATAGTCTCTCCTTTTTCTTTCTTTTTTTTTGTTTCCTCGCGGCACTATACGTTAGGCTACGGACGTGCCGCACAAGTGTGCTGCGCGACTAAAAGAAAGGGGGGGATTCGTAATTTTGGTTTGAATATGACCCATTTCATCTGTAGTCCCTTTTCCTTGGGGTTTTATTGATATTCTTTACTAGGTCAGCGTCCGATAGGAGTTTGATTGAAAGTGAGAGCTTGAAAATTTAGTTTTATTTTATCTTTTGATTCAGGGTCTTTGAAACATGTTCAGGTCAAAGGGCAAGAGTATTTTGTAGATGTTAAGATTATTTATTTGTTCTCCTTAATGGCTTGACTTTCGCTTAATTGTTTTAGCAACTACCCTTGAATTATTCGTATATAAGCTCATTGTCAAACTGTTAACTTCAGTTTTGTTAATCTTGGTCCTTAGTGTACAAAACTTAGGGATGGTAAACATGGTGGTTCACTATACTATATTCCTTCGTGGGGGGATAGGGATTTGAGGGGGCTAAAAGCTGTGACTTTTTATAAGGTTAGTAAATCTATTAAGTATTATTTTTCTATAGGTATATGCGAGAAACAAATTTTGAGAGAGAGAAGAAAATTATGTAAAACATTGCATTATTTGGTCTGTGAACGAGTTTAGCGTATAGCGTAAGCCTGATCCCTGGATTAACGATGAATGGTCTTATTGCCTGACTCGCCATATTTTATCTATTCTAGTCTTTCCGTTTTATTCCGCTGCTGCCGCTTTTTATAATAAATCTTCCAGCTACACTTATTAATAAAATTGGCGTTTTTTTTTTGACTATTTTTTCCCTCACTTAGCGGCGCTATAGCGATAACGTCATTATTTTTAATTGTTATATAATTACTGGTCTAATTAGCTTAGACATTGGCTACCATTTTAGTTCATGGTACCACAATTTTGATAGCGAGACACTTCCTCGATAGAGAGGCATCATAAGTGACAATAAAAAAAAATCAATCCAGGTCTCTTTTTCTTTTGCTATGGTTTGTCTTATTTGCGATTTGGAGGTACGATATCTCATGACTTCGTTAACTACTGTATGTATTTTCTTGATCTACGGAAGGTTTATTTTGTCTTTTTAGCTGCTTAATCTGCACGAGTGATATGTTATTAATTTTTATATCACAGGGATTATTTGTTGAAATATTTTGATTTATGGTTTTTATCGCACCTGGCTTAAAGATATTATAGTTAGCGTTCGACTACAGCACTGCAGAAATTCAACTTACAAATTGTTTGAGAGTTTAACAAGTCTCCCTGTTTGGTTTTCGTCCGTTTCTTTTTGTCAAGGTATTAGCTTAGGGGGCTATTTTTACAACTCAATTATTACGCTACTCTCAATGTTTTCTTTTGTCTGACAATATGCCTCTTATTAAGCAATTTATCGCATATCTAAAGGTTAAAATTTGTGCACAAGATCGGTATTTTAAATCCTACAATTTTAACTTATTGTTACCTTTCAGGGTTAATATTGTGTTTTGTATTAATTATTTAGCAATTAATTTCCTTTGTTTATTCAGGTTTCAAGAATGGAATCCAGTTTTGCTTTTATTACTCCAATTTATAATCACCACATGATTAAACGCATTGTTAAGGATTTATTGAAGATATCAATTGCTGAGGTCAATCCTTATTTTCCAATCACCTTACAATTTTCTTTGTTTTTTTTTTTTTGGGGGGAGCCAATTTATTGAGAGACATCTTGATATGGCAAGCTAATTATTAGTTTTTAGGCGACAGAACTATCAATTATTGGTATACGATTAGTTCGATGTACACATGGTATACGGGTCAGCATTTTTGTTAATTACGAAATGAGAAGAGAGAGTTTCTTAGCTCGAGAATATTATTCTTGGATACTTTGACTATGTTATCATAAATTCTAATGGTTTCCCTCTGGTATCATGGGTCTTAATCTCTTATTATACCAGCGTTTTACTAGAGTTATCCGAATCACATATTTATTTTAACGTTGGCCGAAGTGGTATTTGCTTAGTAAAATTGGCGAGAAGGGAAATTATTTTTTTTTTCTTAGTGACTTGTAGGGTTTGTTTAAGTAGTTGAATTTATTTTAAGGCTCAGGTAAAGGCTGCGATTCATGTATGCGGATAAGGTATTCGCCATTGTACTCAGAAAAGATACAATTTAACTTATAGTTATTTTCAATTAGTTAATTCTTTTGCAAGGTCTTCAGTTCATATTGATAATTTTTTGGAAGATTAACTAGGCTTGCTTCTGTCATTTAAGTTAACGGAAAACCCTATACTTATGACCAGGTTAGTCATCACATCCTCCTATGCAAGTAAATTTTGCCTCGCATTGTTACTGTCCTCATGTGTACGTACGCACACATATATGTACACATATGCACACACATATATATGCACATACACATACATACAAACCCAAC